>NC_043978.1:10680881-10948706 GCF_902148855.1 Sphaeramia orbicularis | reverse complement strand
ATTCCGTTCTAATCTAACCTATTCCGTCGTAGTACCTCTGGTTTCACTTTGGTATTTCAGTCGGTGCAGTGGCGGCTGGTCACCAGGGGGCGCTGGAGTAACACCCCCACTTTAAATTACTCAGAAGAAGAGCTACCTTTAGAAATTACAGAAAAATATCTGAAATAAACAAAAAAATGGTCTTGTCTTGTGCACTTTAGTCATCATTTACATAATTAACATTGATTTAACCCTTTAACTCCTGATGTGTCCGTGGTGAGCATTCTGAATGTTTGATTTATTTCAAATATTCATAAAAATTCAAGCGTTTACTCAATAGGAAAAATTTCAAAATGTGCTGATAAAATAGACCTTGTTCTTTTCAGAGACATCTGAGCATGCTCAGTTCACCCCCCCATCGGTTGTGTAATAGAGGCAAAACACAGAGCAGTGAGTGAGACCGACACTATAAAAATAGACAATTTGGGCTTTTTTTGGTGGTTTTTTTGTTTTTACTGTTTGCAGTTTTGTTGTGACTTTCCATGGTTTTAGGTTTTTACTGTGTTTTTACCAAGTTTTGATCGTCTAACTGCTTTTTGAAGTTCAACCAGGTGTCAAAAAGCAACTGGACTGATTTAGAAAAAAAAAGCCCCAAAACTAAAACTACTGGGACCAAATTCAAATCCTTTTTTTTAAAACTTCATTTAAGTTTTTTTTTTTGTGCATATTTTATCATGTGATTTATAATTTTTTTAAATATTTTATTTGTTTTTGTACTTAATATTTTGTTGGTTTATTATTAATTTTTGTTTATTTCATTGATCCCTTTGCCTGTTTTTGTTCATTTTGTTGCTTATTTTATTCTTTTTTGACCATGTAACTGCTTTTGAAGTTCAACCAGGTGTTAAAAAGCAGCTGCACTGATTTAGAAAAAAAAAAAGCCCCAAAACAAAAACTACTGGGCCCAAATTCAAAATCAGTCCGTTACATTGAAATAACGTGTCAGAGGTTAAAGGGTTAAACCTATATTCAGTCTCCTCTACGATCCTATGACTATGTTTTAATGCAGTTTGATGCCTTTTGGCAGACATACAAGAGAGTATGTCATGTTTTTGGCAAATGTGAGGGGTTAAAGGGCAGCTACACCAGTCAGTTCTCATTAAATGTCAATATTTTGTTGCATAAACCAGTAAAACAGAAGCAGATGTTCAATCAGACAGCATAATCCGACTGATGCCTTAAATATCTGCATCTGTACGTACATTTATAACTGCTTCTCTTCGCTTCATATTCAGTTTTCTTGAACACCAGCCGCCACTGTTTGGATGAGCATACTTTTCCCAAATATTATTGTAGTATTATAATTAATATTCTACTGTAAAAAGGGGATTTCTGTTTCCAAATGTCCCTTTTTTTTCCTTAAAGTAAGGACGGGTCTGTATGTGTTTAAATTAAATTAAATATTCAAGTCACTCTGGTGTGTTTCTTCACTTCCATAAAGACCCGTCAGTGTTGGACAGTACACGTTTACATCTCCTCTGAACTGCTTCATGTTACAACAATAAATACCAGTGAAATGAACCCAAAACGTTTTTTTTAAAGTGTGTGGAGAGAACAGCTGGCTTTGCCCGTGTTTTTTTTGGTAATCGATCACTTCGGCGCAGTAGTTGTCGCCTTGGTGACGTCGCTTTCTTTTCATTCTCTCGTCATCCTCTCGCGTGGCCGTTCACTCCATTTTTGATCTCTCCATCTTGGTTTTGAGGATTTCCTGGAAAAATGGAGTTGTGTTTTAATTTATATTAAAAACGGTTGATTATGCAAATCTGATTGTGTGAGGTGACTAAAAAGTGGATGTGAATGGTTTGTATGGATGTTTTGTGTTATACAGAAAAGTGTGTTAAAGCAAAGGAAGAAGATTTAATTTAATTATTAGTTTGTAAAAAGGGGTGGGAGTCAATAAGTTATACTTCTTCCCACACCTTTTTGAGCACAAAAAATTTTTGTTTGACCATGTTGTATGGTTCTTTGTTATCTGATGATTCTATGTGCTCGAAATAAAACTACACTACTACTCCTACTATAATGTATGTGTAGAAACGTGGAGTTAAAAGTCATTACAGAGAGTATTTTACAGGAGTGATATTTGTTTTTTTAATGGAATTCTTCATTTTCCCACATTTCCCTGTCGTCTCCATAAACTGTAAATGCTCTGCTTGGGTCTGAATTCTTCATTCATTCAACTCCACAGGTCCATCTTCAACCCTATTTCTGACTAATGACAACAGAAAGGTGGTTTGGAGCGCTGGTCCTTTAAATGCACATGAGCCACTTCAGGCCCCGCCCCCTCCAGGTTGTCGGCTGTGCTGCTCTGTCCCGTTCAACCAACAACTGAACATTTTAGCTAAGCTCCAGGTTTGGCCATATTTTCAGTCTGGACTACAACCGCTGCTGCTGACAAACAATTTTGGAGAAATACTGGAGAAATGTTGGTCTGAAGTCTGGACCTGATATGTGCAAATGTGGAGACGGAACTAGTTATAAAACAGAACAAATTAAGAAGGAATTAAAACGAGTTGTAGAAATCCACTGGATTTGTGTCCAAATGAATATAAAGACAGTTTTGTAGCAGCTGGAGGGTTCAAATTCAAACTGTATGAACTATTAGGGTCCAAATACACAAAGAAATGAACCACAGACTAAGAAAAGTGGAAAAAA
Organism: Sphaeramia orbicularis; assembly: GCF_902148855.1. Lineage (NCBI taxonomy): Eukaryota > Metazoa > Chordata > Actinopteri > Kurtiformes > Apogonidae > Sphaeramia > Sphaeramia orbicularis. Next base: position 10,946,012 of record NC_043978.1, on the reverse strand, counting down.
AAGTTCAAAAATTCATGGGAAAGAATGCTTCTAGGACCAAAAAAGTGTTTGTTCAAGGTGCTCTTTGGAAAAAGGGATTCATAAAGTAGATGACAAACTGGAAGAAAACTCCAAGGCACCTTTAAACATTAAAATGACTTGATTATCATGGCATGGTCATAACTAGACCTTAACACTTTCAGTGCCATGGGCCGATTAAATCGGCTTTACGAAAACAACCTGTAAAGTGCCACGGGCCGATCAGATCGGCTTTGGAGAACACGCCATATTTGTGTACAAACAAACCATCCACCCCCATTTCTTTTTCACATTTCGATGACGTTCTTTCTGTGTCCCCCTTTTGAGACCAAGCAGACGGGAATTTGAGGTCACGCGACCGAATAATATTTTATATCTTTTTAATGTTTCTTATTCTCCGGTGTTTCATCAGAGGGAGCCCTCCATGCCGGGGGCGGCTGTGGACTCCGGGGGCTGTGGCGCCTTCTCTCTGGGTCCGCTCCTTTCTGGTGGGTGGGGGTCCCAGTTGGCCCTCTCCCACTAGTTGGGATGCGGGGCTGTGTTGCTGGTGCCTGGTCGCCGGGGTCGGCGGCTGCCTCCTGGTGCGGATGGCTCCCTGAGACAGCGCCTCCTAAACTGATGTTTACTTTTACTTGTACATTTTTGTTCTGGTCTACCCGTGCTCAGTCAGTCTTCTTAAGTATGTGTGAGCTTGTGGGTTTGCATGTATATGTGTGTGTGTGTGGGGGTGTGTGTGTGTGTGCGGGTGAGTGGGTGGGTGTGGGTGGGGGGCGGTACTGATTTTTAAACTGATATGTAAAGCACTTTGTGCTACAGTTTTTAATGTACGAAAAGTGCTATATAAATAAAGATTATTATTATTATTATAAATTATGCAAATTACGATCAATAATGAATCGGCTGCGTCTGGTGCGTTTTGAATCTAATCAGCAATCGGTCGGATGTTACCGAGCGGTTTCCTGCAGGATTCTTCAAATATTATAAAAAAGACGAAATACTGAAAAACGGCCAAATTCTGTGGCACTTTTAAGGCTTATTAGCCCCTTAACTGTCTGGTGCTTAAAGAGTTAAAAAATACTTCTATGCGTTTCGGCTTCAAGCCTTGGAGAAGTGTTTTGCATGTTCCTTTTTTTTTTTTTTTTTGCATTTTACTGTTTTATTGCTTGTTTTATATTCTCCTGTTTACTGTACGGTGTCCTTGAGTGCCAAGAAAGGCACCTATGAATAAAATGTATTATTATTATTATTATTATTATTATTATTATTATAAAACTATTCACTGATTCAGACAGATTTTATACACATGTTGAAGCTGTAAATAGTGAATATGAGTGATTTTTGTCCGTTTATGACCTTATAATGGCTGTTTTATTGCATGTGTTTACTTTTTAGCAATTGCTGCTCGGATGTTTTATGGCAAAAAGAGGGAGACTGTTGTCACGGCAACCGACGAGGAGGTACATGACAACGTTCGATAACACACTGAGGTTGAAATGTTGAATTTCAGAGTATTTCAATGAGTGACCTGTAAAGGGTTAAGCAGAAGATATACACCAGTCTTACCTCTTCTTCATCGAGGATTACAGGGAGAGCTCTGTAAAAAAAGAAAAACAAGAGGGGATTCATTCACAGATCTACCAGACCCGTGCATAGTATGTTTACTGTTTACAATATTATAACTTTATTTCTCTACTTTCCCTATTATTTGCTTTTTGTGCTAAAACTTACTCATAATGAGACTTCCAAGGTCATATTTCTTTACATTTAACCTTTTCTAAGTGATTTATCACCATGTATTATAATATTATCCTCTGCAATTTGCATTTTTCAGTGGAAATCATGTATTTTCCTATATTCAATTCACTGATCATGTAGATGTTCATTAAAGCTCTGAGTAAATGTAATGGTTAAAACAGACAAAAACAGAGAAAAATCACAGAAAGAGTGAGTTTTTCAGCTAAATATATCATTAACTGAACATTAAAATGAGTGTCTCCATGCACTGTCATCTGTCAAACTACTATTTGCACTAGATTGAAAAGATTTCTACTCATATTCTATCCAAACAGTCCATTTAACCATGAGTTTCCTTCTATGTACATTTGTATATGTTTATTCCATAAACAACCTTGAAATATTTTTGTAGTGACCTACAAATTATTTCTTCTCCACATTTAACTTTCTAAGTGATTTATCACCATTGATTATATTATCCTCTGGAATTTGCATTTTTTAGTGAAAATCATGTATTTCCTTCCATTAAATTCACTGATCATGTAGATGTTCATAAAAGTTCAGAGTAAATTTAGAGGTCATTATGTCAAAATAGAGAAAACTGAAGAAACAGTCACTTTTTCAGTAAATATATCATTAACTGAATGTAAAAACAAGCATTTTCATTCACTGTCAATAGTCGCTTTTCCATTGACCTTCAAACTGTGCAAATATAACTTACACATAAAAATTTACCTAATGGAAAATGACAATTTCGGCCAAACTCTTGTTTTTCGATGAAAAGTTTTTGCGCTGGCAAGAGGTTTTTAGGGTGTAGCGCAATTGGTATATCACGCAAAACTGCAACGGAAAGACCTTTTACTGCAACTAGAGTCACGTGAATAAAAAAAAAAACAGATATTGACAAACGTTAAAACAAGCGAAGGAGTTTTAAAACATGCGGTATATGTGGACACACCAGGAAACCCAATCATTTTTTAATTTAGTACGAGATAGAGGGGGAATATATAATAATAATGAATATATCTGTAAATCAACACCATATTTACATTTGTCTCCATGTTTATGGAATGACTTCTCGTGTCATCTCGCGATAATAAACAAATCATTGCATTTGTGATTTAATGGAAAAACCAACATTACACACTTCTGTTTTTTCGACATTAAGTAAATATCGGTAAAGTTTTGCGCAGATTCCAGTAGAAAAGCAACTATTGATCCAACTCCATGGGTTTTACTGGTGAACTAATGTTGTCGAAGATGACGGCGTTTCCACGGTAACTATGGAAATTTTATGGAAATGTAATGTTTAAATGGACTCATCCCCTCTTGTACATTTATGTCATTTGTTTGTATAATATATTCTGTTATTAAAATGAATACAGTCATCAGTATTAATACATTTCTACTATTTTACTTACACATCTGCAACAGTTGTAGGAATGTTCTCCTCGACCCACTTCAGGTCTTCATCCTGTAAAAATGACGTACGTGTTTATATTAATTATCTGTTTACAACAACATTAACTGTGTTAAAGATGACACTAAAAACAACCCACCTCTTTACTCAACAGTTTCTGGGAACCATTAATGTCAGGTTTGGAGCCTCTCATCTTCATTCCCTCTGAAACGTAATTAAATCCAATGAGATCACATAAAAGCCATTGTTTAGTAATTAGATTTGGACATAACTGGGTTAAAATGTTCTTTTTATGCTGTTACATGATTATAAGACCAGTGGTTGTCAAAGTCCTGCACATGTGTCTTAGGTTTTGGCCTCAGTACTGAAGCGTTACACAACAAAACTAAACCCAATAGAACACTGCAGATGACAGGGAGGTGACGTATGAGCAGATCTGGACACAAATGACCTGCACATGGGGGGGGGGGGGGGGCTGTCATCATATCAGGGGGAGATGGGCAGTTGAAACAAACCTGGCATAAACACAACGATCCAGTACAGACGAAAACATAACATGCTGCGCAATTTTAATCCCCTTTGGCCAAATATAGTGTAAGATTACGTTGAAAGTTCCCGCCCTATAATTTAGATTAGATTGTCTTTGGGTAAAACTTATTATATACATATTCAACATATTATATTTCTTTGCACTATTTATTATTATTGTGACTTCTAATTTTTAAACGTTATGTTTTTATCCTGGTTTTTATCCACAGACTTTTTTTTTTATCTTCTTGAGCTTTTTATTGTGTTTTATTGCATCTTGTTTTTATTTATTTGATCTTATTTATTTATTTGTTCTTTTACTTATCCATGCTGCTATACTGTTGAATGGTGGAACACGGAGCACTTTCTGTCTTGTCTTGACACTCGATCAAGTACCTGCCAAACAGGTTCAATGTATGTTTGTTGTAATGCCAAAGGCAATCGCTATGTCTGCAAACAAATCTACCCACGGGTATAAATAAGTAACCTTGAACCTTGATATTCATATTTTTTTTAACTTAATTTCTATTTAGTTTTGCTCATACAAATATACAAGACATTTTACATATATTAACATATCCAATCAAACATCCCCATACGGCATACATGAAAAAAAAAAAAAAAAAAAAGAAAAACTGGATATCTGCAGTAAATACTGATTACAATTAATCACAAATGAAACACGAATGACAGAAAAAAAAAAAACACTTCTATGACCACTTCTGAATACTTATTGCATTAAAGTTTAATCATGGGACTCCATCTCTTTGTAAATCTCTCTCTCTGAATTCTAAATACGTAAGTAATTTGCTCCATCTGATAGACTTCCCTCACTTTCTCAATCCAAATGTTATATGTGGGAGCTTCAGGTTTTAGTGCTGCATTTAAAGGCTGCTGTTAGTAAAATTTGCAAAGAGGTATTTTCAGTTACATATTATATTTGAAAGTACTCAGAGATTATAACTGCACTCGGCCATTGGACTTGGAAAAAGTAGGCCAAGGTCACCCATTTTTTTTATAGGCTTCTGCTCCATGCAAAGTGCATCCACAGCATAAATTAGGTGCAGATATGTCAATGCATTCTTCAGATCATGCGATTACATCGTTGAATGGACAGACAGACAGACATGACAAAACTATTATAATATCCCTCGGCCAAGGGATAAAAATGGACATAATGACTTCATATGGAACAAATAAATCACCAGAAAAGACCGTTATTCAGAGTGTTTGTGCTAATATCTGTGCAATATACAGGGTATTCAAAAGAATGAATCGATTTCATGACGCATTGCATTCAGTTCTCAAGCATCGTCATGGGAATGAGTCAGTGACCGTTTGAAAGAGAGTTTTCTAAGTTTTTGAACGGTTAACCTCGATGACCTTAACATCGAATAACAACAGCGATCAACTCAGTGGATGGTGATACGCTGATATGTGTCTGCGAGGAATTCTCTTATGGCATTGATGTTATCTGTGCTGCAGGTGGTGGACACATTGAACACTTGGAATACAGGAAATAACAGTTGTGAGTAGAATACTTGTGACTTGGCTGGAGTTTTCTGTTGCTTTTCCTTATTAAAATATTGCATCATGAAATTGGTTAATTCTTTTTGAATAACCCTGTAGATCCTTTTATTTATTACTGATCATGGCTTTTACTACTGATAATAGTTTTTTGTTTTTTAATCACTGAAGCATATTTCTTATACTTGACATAGTTTTTATACGTATATTTATTCTATCTTATGTTTATGTTTATGTTTACGCATTTGGCAGACGCTTTTTTCCAAAGCGACTTACAGGGGAAAACCAATTATAATCACTCAATCAATCAAATTTTATTTATATAGCGCCAGATCACAAGAAGTTATCTCTTGACATTTATATATAGAGTTGGTCAAAACCAGACTCTAAGTCAATTCTACAGAAACCCCAACAGAATCTTGTATATATGGTGTCTGTTTTATTGAGCCAATTGCATCAAAATTTCATTTTTAGATGTAAATTTGACAAATAAAGTCCCTCTATGTTCTAATGTAAAGATATAAGCGAGAGGAAAAGTTCTCCTGAATCTCCTCAACTGTCCAAACTAAAAGAGGAGCCAACTACAAAAAGAAAGAAATACTTAGAGCGTGAAGTAGTTTGTAAAACACCAGCTAGTTTATCGTAATTGCCTCCTTTTTCTGATACTAATAAGGGATGGGAATCGCGAACCAGTTCTTTTTGAGAACCGGTTCCCAGTAGCTCGATTCCTTGGAATCGTTTGCCTGCCTGCTTAATGATTCTGCTTATCGATTCCGCCTTCGTTGTGCATGTGCGATGACATCACACGTACGCTGCATTGTTTTGGTTAGAACGTAGCCAACATGGCGTGAGGCAGAAACGGTCTAAAAGACGACACCAGGTCCACTTACTTGGAACACTGTCAAAGCTTCCATGTCTTTAAAAGGGTGGAATCCCTCCAGTATCCTCAAACATTTGTCCACAACATGTGATTCATTTACAGGAATGTCACGTATTTGATACTCTACTTAGCGGCGCTTGTGAATGTAGCGGCAGAGTGAACACCGGGCCGGTTCGGTGCGGGCAACAAATGTCGTAACTCCTCAAATACAAGTTTACGAAGGTAAGAAGGGAAAGGAAATGAGGTGCACAACAATGGGAGACAAGCCGAGCCGAGTCGAACCGGTTCCACGTAGTAGTAGAAATAACGGGCAATAGAGGAATTAGTAAAGCGTCTTTAGTTTCAATTTCACTGCACCCCCCCCGAACCGGGCCTGGCGTCATCTGTTATTATTGTACATCCTGTATATGCTATATTTTCTGTGCAGATGGAGAAAATAAAGTTAATGCAAACACACCCGTTGTACTCTTTTTATTTCCCTCACCCAATGAGAATTGATAAGGAATCGGATCGGTAAGCCAAATCGATAATAGAATTGGATTAATTAAATTCTTAATGATTCCCATCCCTATACTTAATCTCTGTGTGTGCTCAGATATGGTCCGATCTTTCAGGTTGAAACTGTTTGAATAGTTAACACTAGGTGGTGTTTCACAGGCCGACGACATCGGCTTTAAAAATGCACCTGATGTGGAAGCGTTTATCACTGTTGTAATACCACTAACAACCACTAGATGCTGCTACATAGACTTACATTAACCACTAAGTTTCCACCAGATCCAGTCACCATTAAACGAAAATATCAATACATTAAAGTTTCTAAGATAAACCCTTTGTCACTACAGACATATTATACATGCTAGAAAGCTCAGACTCTCCTCAATGGAGTCGATAAGTGTATTAAGGAGAAAAAAACTGAAGGAGTTGGTGTCTCAACAGATCGACACAATGATTTAGTGACTGTGTCCTCACCGAAAGCTTCATTCAACATGGGCTCCTTGGCCTCTTCCTCTTCATCATCTTCATCAATCAGAGGGGAATGGGAGAAACCTGAGATATAATAGGACAGGATCATATTAGCTTCTGTATTTGGCATTTTTCTGGCAAAATCTGCTATTTTCTATATTTGATTCATTGAACATGTACATGTTGATGAAATGTTATTAGAATAGAATAGAATAGAATCGAATAGAACAGAATAAGCTTTAGTGTCATTGTACTCCATGTTACAACAGAATTAGTTCAGGATGCCCTCACCAAAGTGCAACAAATAAATAGCAATAATATAATATAAAAATAATAAATATAAATAATTATATCAAATTAGAGAAAACTGAAAATAATGGATTGGAATTCTATAGCGCTTTTCTAGGCACCCAAAGCGCTTTACATTATTGACCCATTATTCATTCACTCTCACATTCACACTCTGGTGGTGGTAATTTGTGCCTATGGCCCCTCTGACCACTACTGAACATTCAAATGCATTCATACACCAGTTTTTGTAACGGACGACAGACGACGATGACAGACGCCACATGACGACAATAGCTTACGGCCTGTCGGCTGGTAAGCTAAAACTTAAATAAGGAAAAATATAAATAAGGACAAATAGATAAATAAATGGTACGGAAATGAACTTATCAAGCCATTTTTATATTTCTGTATATATTTCTTAATATGGCAGGTTCAGTCCTCCATACAGTGTGATGAAAAACTTTAAAACAGCCAAATAATTAGTTGGAATGTCCGGTGTCGGCACACAGTTTCCATGGTGCATCCCTAGTTTATATGTGTATATGGTTTATTTCTGTTGATTGACTGGTGGTGTTGACCATTGCCCTAAACCAGTCCCTGTGAACTGGGTTTTGGACTGCGGTGTGGTGTTGAACCTCTGGCTGTTGGCCGACGGCCGCAGGCAGCACCTTATGACCAGCAGAAGGTGGAGAACCAGCAGACGCCAGAAGGCATCGTCCACCCACAGGTCCCTCCAACCCTGCACAAAAACAACACAAACACTGGACATGAACAGGACGGTGGGGTCACGGTTTGATCTGTGTATAAACAGCAGCGAGGGAAAAGCGTCAGGGTGTAATCTGATAATCTGATGATCAATAACAGGGAACAAACTGACCGTCTGACAGTCGACCAGCTTGAAGACTTTGGTGGTCCAGATGATGAAGATGATGGAGGCTGTGGACACAAAGGTACTCAGTGTGAAGTCTGGATCCTACAGGTGCCGTGGCTTTGTGCTCTCCGGCTCAGTGCTCATTTGTTTTGTTTACTTTTCCTTATTTTGGTTTACCACTCCTTCTCAGTGTTTCCTCAAACCACCTCCTATAATGTGCACATAATCCTACTAATGTGAACTATGTGCAGTAAGTTGTGCAATTATCCTTCTGTTCTACAGTAAGAATGCATTATTTATTCAATATTTATTAAAATATAATTGCACTATTTTTATATGGACCTGGTTCATAGGTGTACATACTGTTAGGCCCAATCCCGGTTCACCCTTCCCCCTGGAAACGGAGTTGCAGGAGGTAGGGGATGAAACCATTCCCTTATGAAAGGTCCAACCCCTCCAGACCTGTTACATCATCATCATCAGTCATCGATGCCGCTATAAACACATGCGACAACTTTGTTTCTGACAGTATTCTTCATGCCATCAGCAGCTGTAACCATCTCTGTTCCATGGGCTTTGTCGTCTTTTTACAACTATCAACTATAAACCACAGAAACACAGTCTATAACACCTCGAAACGGCAGTAAACGGTCGATCAAATGATTAAGTTGTTTATGAAGAAATCCGTATATTTGTGTGTTTCTTTCATCACACTGCTGCACTTTTTGGCTGTGTTACCTCTATCTTGCCGATGATTCCAACAGAATTATGGGAAATTTCTCCTATCCCTCCATTTGTAGTGTGGTCCTAAAAAAAAAAATCACGTTTCGGGCCTATACAACCCTCCATCGTGGGGGGGGGGGGGTAGAATTGGGATTGGGCCATATTATTGTTAATACTGTTCAAACATATGTATATGAAGTTAATATTGTTAATATTGCTCATATATATAATATACTGCTAATATTGTTCATAGATACATACTGCTAATATTGTTAATATGGTTCATACAGATATGTATACTGCTAATATTGTTCATACACACACACACACACTCACACACACACATACATATATATATATATATATATATATATATATATATATATATACTGCTAATATTATTCATACATATAATAAACGTTAAATTGCTTATAGATCTATATACTGTTAACTGTTGATATTGTCATACGTGTACAGACTGTTAATATTGTTCATACTTATATATACTGTTAATATGCTCATATATATACATATTGTCACTACTGTTAATACTGTAAATTCTGTCTATTTATGTTTTGTCCATTTTATTTTTTTATTCTGCTTAGCTCTCCTTTGTTACATTGTAAAATTTATATTCTATTTCTTATCTTTTTTTAGTTTTTGTAATTTTATATTCACTCTATTCTTATTTTTATAGCTCTGGTGTTTGTAAATATTGTTGCACATTCTATTCTATTCTATTCTATTCTATTCTGAACAGGATGCAAATGAAACGTCTCTTTACACCAGTGAAACAGAATTAGGACCGTGAACAGAAGGTGAGTAAACAGGGAATCTGTAGTGTTTTATAGATGAGGCCGAGGACAGACGTGAACTATAAATACTCTTATTATTGGATTGAACCTCACCGACCACAGAGAAGATGAGTGTGTTGGTGAAATGCTGATACAGAGACAGTTTCACCACATTTCGGCGCAGCTTCAGGAGGCGAGTGGTTTGAGACAAGACTGATGAAAATGTACATGCAAATTAAGGAAAAGTACAGCATTTACAGAGGTGGTGTGCAATTAAAGACGTATGCTCTAAAGTAGTTTTAATTAAAGGCTCAAAGGTGTGACTCTGACCCTAACTTGTTCTTTTGCTTTTTCTGGAATTGTATTTATTTAGAACTGGTTTTATTTATTTTATTCTATTGTATTCTCTTTTATTGTTGCTATGTTGTAAAGTGTTGTATAATCAAATTTTATTAATTTATTATGGAGGTCGAGTGCGTGTTTTATTATGTCCACTAATGAAAATGTGGATGCAAATTAAATAAGGTTGAGCATTTACAACTCTGTTTCTATGACAAAATGCTCCTCAATTCTTGTTTTTGCAATTAAAGATGTATGTGATAAAGTAGTTGAATTAAGTACTTTTACTGAGGTACATAGGAGACTAGGGACTGGTGCGAGTTGTTACGTTAAGATGTTTACATGTCAAATCCTATGAACAGGACATCTTACAGCTGTAGACATGATGTGTCCCAATATTTTTTGTCCATATAGTTTGTAAACATCACTATTTCCTTTACGTTTAATGGTAGATTTTTTTCTTCCTCAGTGAAGATGTGATGAAAGTGGATGGTTAGTTGTTGGCAGAAAATTTTATTTACAGTCAGAGCATGAGAAATATTTAAGAAATTTAGAGGAAGAACATTTAAAATCATAGTCATGGATTAAAAAACAAAATCAGTGTTGAAGGAAATGAAGTCTAAAAACCATCTTGAGGCATTTTGGAAACAAGATACTACTTAAACCAAACTAATCAATGCAATGGTATTTATCCCAATATAAAACTGTTAAAAGTTCTTTTGATACAGGAAAGCAGGTCTGATTCCAGAGGTGTTTATATGTTTACTGTACAAACAGCCATTAAATGTATGAAAAGATGTATTTCTGTTACTGGGGTTAAATTATGGAATGACATAAAGATAAACTTAAAGATGTGTAATTAATTAATGGTTTTCAAAACACTGGTTGGAAAGATGTTTTCGAGGGATACCAGCAGGAATGATTTTTACTGTTTTGATTGGTAGAATCAAACTGGTTTTGATTTGAATGTAGACGAGGTGTACATAAGCATTTAGCTTCTGCCTGAGCCTGTTCAGTCTCAACACAATTCACAGTTGGTCGACTTAAAATCAGCCTCATTGTTTATATTTTCTGTATTATGGATGATGACTGAATAAACACATAACCTGAAACATTAGTCATTACTGTTTTGTACTCCAGACCCCTGTTAGAAAAGAACACCTGAATTCAACGTGTCCACATACTTTTGTCCATCTAGTGAATAAATGGGGGTTTATTTGGTAAAGGATATCCACCACATGACCGCAGGAGTCGATGAGGGAGAGGCTGAGATAGGCCACGAGGGCGCGGTCCCGGTAAAAACCCTGCAGAAATAAGAAGAAACACATTTAACACTGAGAACCTGGAAAATAAAAAACCATGAGAAATAATCCTGTAGTTGTAAATGTAGAGCTGCAACGATTAATCGATTAGGTGCTTGAATGCGAACGCAAAAATTCACAATTCGATTAATCGACTCGAATTGATTGAAGGGAAATATTCTATTGCAGTTTTCCTTAATCGAATGTGCGTCACAATAAGCGTCTGTGTGAAACACAACAGTGGAACCAATGTTTAACAGCAGGGAATGAAGGAAACAACCTTTGATTCAGGAGAATTGTGATTGAATGATTTTTTTGGATCACATTGAGTCGATTAATCGGTTGCAGCTCTATGTAAATGTAATAAACTCATGTAAACATATCCCATGTGCTCTGTGGCTCCTCCCACCGCCGTCCTTATCTGATATTTGTTTGTGTGACTCTGTGTTTTTGTGGGTTTCTGATCTGGCTGTGATCACATTTGTCATTCCAGATTAGCATCAGTCCAGTGCCTCCCAGAAACCCAATCCCTGCATAACCTCCACTCTCCAATCCAATCACATTTATTTATGCAGAGCGCCTTGAAAGATGCACCAGGGCGAGACTTTCATGTAAAACACAGCGGATGATCGGCTTCAACCAGCCGACGGCGGCGGCGGCGGCGGCGCCTCCACAGACGCTGTCCCATCGGCTGAAACGGGCAGAGGACATTCATCTGTATCTGCAGGAGATGATGCTTTACACCTCACAGTCAAATATAAATTATTACCAGACATGATTCCTGCGATTTTCTCATCTGTTCAGGGTGACAGGTGTCAAACATACGGCCTGCGGGCCAAAACCGGTCCACCAAAGGTGTCCAATCTGGCCCGTGGGAATGCAAAGATTACACCGAATATATGAACAATGATTTTAGTTCAGGTTCCACATTCAGACCAATATGATCTAAAGAGGATCAGAACCAGTAAAAGACTTAAGTACATTATGACTATGACTACATTTATAAACTATCCTTCACAAAACAGCGAATACCTGAAAACAGAAGATATAATGTGACTAAGGATGTAAACAATTAATTGATTATCAATTAATTTTCAATAGGAATTAGCTCGATTAAATTATTAATTGTCGGTTAATTGCCCTTTTGCACGGCGGGATTTGTGGTGTCGACAGTAGGGGGCGCCGCTGCCCAAACTGGACTTTATTGCTGCAACGCCACCCCTGGGATAGCCGGTCATCAAACTGGATCATGGCGTTGATGAGTTAGAATGGCTTTATGGACATGGTGGAGCAAAACACAGACCGGCCCGTCTGTTTGTGGGAGCGGTGCACCCCCGCCTAAACACACGCACAAATGCGGGGTCGGTATCGGATCGGAGTGAGTGTTTTCCCTGGAGGTTGGTCTAGCCCACGGTCATCTGGACTATCTGGTTAATGAGACAGAAGTTGAAAACATCCTCCAGGCTCTGAACTGGGCCACAGTATGTCTCGCATTATGTCCCATGGTCACCCTGGTGGCCACGGGAAACAAGCGGCAGCGGGGGGGCATCTATGCTGAAAATCTCACTCCATCAACGTCAGTGATGCAAAGTCAGAAATGCCCATTTCTTCTAACCTGCCCATCTTCAGATCCATTTATTTTATTTCTCTGCAGAATTTATTTAGTTCTGCTCCATAAATGTCATTGTCAGTACTGGATCCAATGGTTCAATAAATTAACCATTAAAAAATATGAACATGCTTTTTTCACGAAGTATAGAAACAACATTTAGCTTTTATTCTTCTTAGATCCGATTGAAAAAGAAAATCAGGTTCTCAGGAAAATGCTGCTATCAATTAATTGTTAATCGATCGATAAAGTCAACCACTTAATGATTGATACATTAATCGATAATTTCATCCCTAATATGACTTTATTGATCCCACTGTGGAGAAATTTCACAGTTAACAGCAACAATAACACAACAAACAATAAACAAGTGAAGAGAAAAGAGAGTCAGAAAAACACAAATGAGTCAAAAATGAAATATAAAGAGAAAAATAAGACATTAGGTATTATTATATACATATAGAAATAGAAGTAAAAGTAAATATTTTTATATATTGAACATTATAATATGAACACCTGAAATGGTCTGAGAAATAAATTAAATTTGACCAGTATTCTGTCTGTTATTTAAAGTTTTAGTGTATTTGTAGATCCACTGGGATCTGTAGGTTGTAATGAACATGTGGAAATGATAACTGAGGACATAATATTGTTGAAAATTGCACTATTTCTCTTAATAAATGTTAGTTTTTCACGGTTGTTCATGTTATTCACATTAGTTTATAGATGTAAACATTTTTATTATATAATTTGACTTTTTTTTTTCACTCTAAAACAAAGATAAACTTTGGACTTGTCATCATTTATATTATTATTTTAATGTTATATTTTACTGGTCTGATCATATTGGTCTGAATTGCGGAACCTGAACTAAATGAGCGACAGCCCTATTCAGGGTACTCTGGGATGCTCTAAATCTTCTTACAGAGTACTGAGCTGTGTGCAGATGACTGATGCCACTGAGTCGGATTCGGTCTTTGTTTCCAGATTAATTTGCTGAGGTGATAAAAGCAGCTTATCAGGCTTCGCTGGGTGGACTGTGGACTCTAATAGAAGTGCAAATAAGAAAAATCTGATCTAGACCAAAGATTCACAAAAGGAGAAGCTGATTTAGAGCAGTGACATGACCCGACATAGATCGACTCATGCTGCACAAGTGGCAACTTTTGGTCTAATTTACAGTTTATTTAACCCTGAGGGACCTACTTTTTCACACATAAAACCAAATACTGTACATGTTTCTCCTGCAAACCACAACTAAAACTATATGAAACTCAATAATGATAAACCAGAAGCACTTGGAGAGCGCAGACCTCTGCCAGGCAGATCAGTGCCATGGATTTGGATGAAAATTTCAGGAAAGTTGATACTGGCACAAGGAATAAATGATTAAATTTTGGTGGTGATTGGGGGTGGGGGGCCACGGGGGCCCACTGATCGGCCTTGGCAGAGGTCTGCACTCTACGAGTGCTTTTCTAGAAAAGACAGCACAGACCTCCGCCAAGGCCGATTCATTGGGCCCCCGTGGCCCCCCACCCCGATCACTACCAAAATTTAATCATTTGTTCCTTGTGCCAGTATCAACATTTCCTGAAATTTTCATCCAAATCGTCCATAACTTTTTGAGTTATCTTGCCCACAGACAAACAGACAGACAAACCAACGCCGACAAAACATAACCTCCTTGGTGGAGGTAATAATGTGGTCAGTAAACATGTAAATAAGCTGAATAAAAACTATGAACTACCTGAGGTTCCAGATAGACATAATTACACTGCATCTGTTTATGGTACTTAACGTCAGGGGTGTCAAACATGGGCCCGTGGGTCTAAACTGGCCCATCAAAGGGTCCAATCCAGGATGAATTTGCAAAAATTTTTATGCGTACGTTATATTTCCTCAATTTGAGGGTCTCAATGGAAAAAGCGACTAATAATAGTGTATTCTTACCCTGTTACTCTCAGGACATTCAACAGAAGAAAAGAGCAGGTAGAGAAGGCCGACAGCGACCAGTCGATGAACTGTGGTTCCCAGTCTGGGCCTAAAAAATACAAAATAAAACCCTCAATTATTCGGACAAAACAGGCTGAACTGGTCTGAGTCCACAGCCCAGGTATGTGCTTAATGAATACGTATGAATGTAAATGTGTGAGTTTGGTTTTTTAAATGCATATATGCACTTATATGTTCAAGGTTCTGTCAGGATGGACCGAACAAGATGAAATGAGGCTGATATTGTCTGGTCTGAACTTGGTATTAAACTGTACAGACTGAATGTGATGCGATAAATACAAAAGTACGTGAATTAAGATTAGATTTAGATACACACTGAATGGATCAATGGGGAACTTTAATGTGGTATGGCATCCTTTAATTTCTTATGTAGAACAGCTGACAATGCACTTCGACTCTGGATAATGTGTGCTGCGTACAAAGTGATTGGGTAATTACATAATGGAACCCTTTAATTTTTTTAAATTTTTAATTTAATTTAACATTTTTTGTAGCGTTTTATACGTCTGTTATATGGCTCAGTGTTTATCTTACTTCTTGTATGTTTGAAAGACTGAATATGAATAAAAATACATTGATTATGAACAAATCTGACTGATATCTTTTGTTAATATTATTAGCAGGGGCAAAAAAGACATAACTCGAAAATGGTTGCGCAATGATCCCCCAACAACTGTTGTGAATGAAATTTATGACATGGAAAGACTGACCTTCTCATTAAGACTCACTACTGATAAATGTAAAACAAATATTGGGAAAAATGGAATGTGTATGTTAATCAAGAAATCCTTGAACCTGTATAATTCTATACTAATTTGTCCTGAACCTGTCTGTATTTTGTTTGTCTGGAGTTTGAACTTGGATGGTCTAATTGTTGTGGTCTGTCTTTTGTTTATTTGTGTGTTGGGTTTTTTTTTCTTTTTTGTGTGTCATAAAATGTGGAGATACACATAAAGTATAAAAAAACAATGGTTATGCAATCAAGTACTAAAAAAATATTTTAAAAAATACATTGATCAAAAAAAAGAAGTTGTGAACTTACTTGACTATTCCATAACCGAGGCTGACGATAAGCACCAGGATGCGAGCCAGAGACCGTTTGAGAGCAGAGAGCAGCTCCGCAAAGATCACAGCACCTTGAACTGTGGGGAAAAAAACACGTATGGCGGTGAGATAAACATCGAGAAACAGCTTAATCCTTTAACCCCTGAGACGTTATTTCTGCTGTGAATCTGCACCTGTTTCAGGTTCATTAAAGCTGCTGTGAGTATGTGCTTGTGTTCCTTTTCTTCAGCGGTTTTGTTTTAGTGTGTGTTTTAGGGTCAAAACAGTTGGAAGAACAGAAAAAGACAGAGAGGAACTGAAGTTTGACAGGTTTGGACTAAATTAGGCATTAGAGTGTACATCAGGAAGAGATCTGGGTTTTCTGCTCCTGCCCTTCTATCCAGACTTACGAGGAGGAAGTATTTAAAATCATTTCTAAAGTTTTGGGTTTTAAAATCAACACATCATTCACTTCCCTCTTTCTTGGCCATGAACCTGATGGTCTAAGTAAGAATGACGCTTACCTCAAGGTCTTGCTGGCAGCAAGTAAAAAGACCATTACAAAATACTGGCTTAAGACAGAATGTCCACTGATGACTGTCTTTACTAATATAAAACATCTCCATTTATTAGAACAGATGAGCTACACCAGTGTTTTTCAACCTGGGGTCGCCTGAAATTTCGAGTAATTGATAAATATTACCAAAAAAATGATTAATAAAACATATACGGTGAGTTGAGAGAGACTGTCACAATACATATAATTGTGAAACTGAAGCTGAAGCGCTGTGGTACTGTTTATTTTTCAAATCCATAATATACATTATATAGACTAAATGTCCTCTAAAATTAACGTTTATTTGCAATATAGTATAGCAACCTATTACAAAAAAAAACAAAAACAAATTAATTTTAGCAAAAAATGTCTCTGTTTTGAATGTCTGGGGTCACTAGAAATTTGTGATGTTAAAATGGGGTCAGGAGTTAAAAAAGGTTGGGAACCACTGACCTACACAATAAAACTGGGTGAAGAACATTGGGAAAAATGTCACGTTTACATAACCTGTGAGACAAATTTGTAAACTATTAAGTGTAAAAATTGTGTTGTTTGTCTGAGCAATGCGATCTTTGTAACCCCTTGACCTCATGACCTGTTCTGTTTTTTGTTTTTGAATCTGTAAAAAAAAAAAAGTTCATAAATAAAGAGTTAAAAAAAAAAAAAAAAGAGAGATTTAGGATGTTGAACATGAGCTGTGAACTGGGACACACTGAACAACAGCAAGGATTCAAATTTGGTCCCAGTAGTTTTAGTTTTGGGCTCTTTTTTTTGTAAATCAGTCCAGCTGCTTTTTGACACCTGTTTAACTCCATAAAACAGTTCAACGGTCAAAACTCAGTAAAAACAAAGTAGAAAAAATAAGGGAAAATCAGCACAACACTGGAAACAACAGGAAAAACAAAAAAAACACATGGAAAATGGTGTAAAAAAATCCCAAACCATCTATTTTTATAGTGAGTCCGTCTCACTCACTGTTCTGTGTTTTACCCTCCATTCCACAGGTGGTGGGGGGTGAACTGAGCATGCTCAGATGTCTATGGAAAGAACAAGGTCTATTCTATCAGAACAACAGGAAAGTTTTCTTATTGAGCAAACAGTTGAATTTGTATGAGTATTTAAAATAAATTATACATTCAGAACGCTCAGCACAGACACGTCAGGGGTTAAAGGGTTAAAACAAGACCATTCATGGACTCCACCGACCGTAGTCTCCTTTGTATCGGATGCTCTGGTACTCGGAGTAGAACACGGCTTTCTCCAACATCCCCAGGATGATGACAGCTCCAATCCAGAACTGGATCCGGAGCAGGTCCCTCCAGTAACAGGCGCACCAGAAGAGCCAGAGGGCCCCGAACAGGACGTAGACGATGCACATGACCATGAAGAACTGGAGGACGGACACAAAGAACACAGCCTCAGACTGGCTTCAACTACAGCTCAGGTTTAAAACAGGTCACAAAAATACAACTACAGTAAAACTAGTACAAAAACTGTGATTTAACTGAAATAAAAAACAAGAAAAATGAATTAACACTAAAATAGTAATGCAATACTAATTAAAATGTAACAAAAATGCAGGTAAAATCAGTTTACTTTGCATTATGATTGTTGATTATGATATAATATTTAAGAAAATGTCTTTGCACAATACTAGATTCTTAATAATCAGGGGTTTTGTAATTAATAGCTGTGAAAAGTTGTGCATTTTTTCATCTTTTTAACTTCTATAAATCAAGACTAAAGTTACAAACTAATAACTTCTGCATTCCACTAATTTACTACTCCTGAGCCAAAAATATACACAAAAAAGACTACTATAAAATCATCACATATCAAAATTCTTTCTGCATAAATCTCTTAAATGACTTCAGCTTTGCTAAAAAACTAACAAAAATTCAAGAATATTCAGGATTGTAACCCTTTAAATGTCAATTTGAATATGTAATGCCACTTGTTTTATTAAAAAAAACAAAATGAGATGTTTTCCATATAATTTATGTGATTCATGGAATGTGACACTTTTAAATTATGTTATTATATATTATATGTTTATATGTTATTATCATTAACACTGATTTATTTGAACCTCATGGAAAATAATTCTTCATTGAAACCACATTTTTTAATCTGACATAAAACCAACTAATGCAATGAATTCTGTGTTATTGATAATCTGACACGTCCAAGACCATGACCAAATATAACCAAAACAAATGACATCATGTATTTAAACTGGCATTTAAAAGGTTAAAATCCTGAAAATGGGTAAAAAATAATGTGGTAGATTTGAGCAGAGCTGAAGTAGTTTAAAAGATTTATGCAGAAAAAAGGCTAAAAAAAATATTGCTATATGATGATTTTACAGCAGAGGTTGTAAAAAGTGTCAGTTGTGAGTATTAGACCTGTAAGAGTAACTGAGATTAGCTTAAAAAAACATTATAGTAAAAATGAATTCTATAAGCTGTAACACAAATAAATGATCAGAAAATCACAAAGAAAAATGACAAAAATGGGTCAGTAGGGGTCATAATCTGTAGTTTAGTAAATATTTAAGTTACTTACATGAATTTTTCAGCTTTTATAAATCTAGACTTTTACTCATTAAACCTCAAAAACAATACCTACACTGAACTGAATTAAACCTATTATATCCTCAAACTGAACTTGTATTTGCACTTATAAAAGTAAACTAAATAAACAATAAACGGAAATAAAAAGTATAAAAACTCATCTATTCCAACTGACAAAGACATTCGATATGTTTTAAATTTTATAAAACACATCTTAATAAAGACTTTCATGGGAGAATATTAGTAAAATTAATAACCCCCCCTCCATGGGTTTACATGATGGTACAGACCATCATCAGGGGCCAATCAGCAGGAGAGGAGTAGTCATGTGGTCCCATCATCTCCACTTTCACTGGAGAAAAGAAACAAAAAAAGTCGAGTTTAGTGCAGGGGTTGGACCAGTGAAAAAACAGGAATAATAACCTATAAATAATCATCCAAATGTTCTCTTTGTTTTAGTGTGAAAAATTCCAATCATGTTATGAAAATATGAATAATGTGAACAACCATGTCCACATTTATTTAAAAAATAAGTGCAATTTCAACAATATTATTTCTCAGCTTCATATTGAAATAATTACAGATGACAGTGGATCCACAAATACACAAAACATTTATTAAAAGGTAGAATATTGGTTTAACTGAACTTATTTTTCAGGTTGTTCATATCTGTTCATGTTCTTCACATTTTACTGTTAAAGAACAGTTTCTATATGTAAATATTTTCTGATGTTTCTGTCGTTTATTTCTAATTTATGTGTCTATTTCTTTGTCATTTTAGAGGTGGAATGGAGTTGTTCCTCACTCGTGAAAGCAAAGTTGAGCTGTTCGGCGCCGATTTCATCATCTTCCACTCCGCGGAACATGGGCTGAACTTTGACGATGAACAGATATGGGCTGTCCTCCCACGCTTTGGCCACCGCACTCATGTCCTGAAGGATTTTAACACAACACACAGACGAAATAGGACTTTTTAATAAGTAACAGATACACAGGCTTCAGCTTACCTGCACAAGGAAATGTAGTTCATGACATTAATGACCCTAAAGCGCCTGGAAAAGCCAAGTACATGCACCACATTCACACCAATATTATAGAACAGTATGTGGACGGATAACTCAGTACGTAACAATACGATGTACGATGCAGGAGACTGGGTTCAAATCCCGGCAAGACCAGTTATACTATTTTTTTAACAAAGATATCTACCTAAAAAACTAAACTAAACTCCAATTTCCCAGTTTGGAATGAATAAAATACATCTATATATCTATATGACCACAAGTGGGTCAGACCAGTAAAATAATACATAATGTGTATTATATTTGATGATTGTAAATAATGTGTATTATACAATGTACACATAGTTATTTTAGAATGTCGTTATATAATTGTATAATGTAGGGAATGCACTGATACCGATATCAGTGTGGGGTATCGATCCGATACTCAGCGTGTGTACTTGTACTCATAAAAGTACTCCAATACAACCACACCAATACCACATACCACTTTTCAAAGAGCGACTGTGTGAGTTAGTGAAAAACTACTGACATACAGGGTGGGGAAGCAAAATTTACAATGAACATTTAGTTGTTTTTTCTCAGCAGGCACAACGTCAATTGTTTTGAAACCAAACATATATTGATGTCATAATCATACCTAACACTATTATCCATACCTTTTCAGAAACTTTTGCCCATATGAGTAATCAGGAAAGCAAACGTCAAGAGTGTGATTTGCTGAATGCACTCGTCACACCAAAGGAGATTTCAAAAATAGTTGGAGTGTCCATAAAGACTGTTTATAATGGAAAGAAGAGAATGACTATGAGCAAAACTATTACGAGAAAATCTGGAAGATACTATTAAAGAATGGGAGAAGTTGTCACCCGAATATTTGAGGAACACTTGCACAAGTTTCAGGAAGTGTGTGAAGGCAGTTATTGAGAAAGAAGGAGGCACATGAATAAAAACATTTTCTATTATGTCAATTTTCTTGTGGCAAATAAATTCTCATGACTTTCAATAAACTAACTGGTCATACACTGTCTTTCAATCCCTGCCTCAAATATTGTAAATTTTGCTTCCCCACCCTGTATTTATGACAACTACCCTCATCAATATCAACGTTAGTATCAACATCAGTGTTACTTCTGTCGTCCCCATGTTTGTTATTACTGACTTTCTTCTTCTTCTCAAAAACTTTACTTTTCTTCATGGTAAACTCACCTTTTCAGAATAGCCTACCCACCATAAGTTTTACTCTCCATTGTACATCTTCATTTCTATATATCGTAATTATTCTTTTATCTATTTTGTTTATTCTTTGTATTTTATGTGTTGTGTGCTTTATCTTGTTGTATAGTGTCCTTGGGTGTCTTGAAAGGTGCTTATAAAAAAATTTATCATTATCATTATAATTATTTGTCCAGTATGGTTAATTAAGAGCGGCGCCCCCTGGTGGATTAATTAACAAACGCTCATTCCAACACATTAAATGTCAGTAGCAGCACTTTGTTCCAGTCAGACTAATGACAACGACAATAAAGCACATTTACAAAAGGAACTAAGAACTGGAATGGGATTATTAAGTACTCATATCAGTACTCGATATCAGCAAGTACTCAAATGTAAGTACTTGTACTTGGTCTAGAAAAAAGGGGTATCGGTACATCCCTAGTATAATGTATTAATATACTGTCGCTGTCGGGCAGAAACCTCTTATGTCCAAAACGGTTATATTTCAAGAAACTGTAAAAACGGCGTATATGTATATATGTATAAATTTCACATATTAAATAAATAAACAAACACGTATTTCAATTCCTTTCTTATAATTCCAATTAAATGCTTGACAAATAAAAGGTCCACACATAAATTTGCTACAGTACATGATAAGTACTGAAAACATGTCTTACCGGTTTATCAGGCCAAGTAAACGTCTGGTTTGTTGGCTCACTCTGAACAGAAACAAAACATACTTATTATAAAATACATTCATATTTACACAACATGGTCCCACATCATATAACTATATGGACAAAAGTATTGGGACAGATCATGTCTACAGCTATAAGATGACCTGTTCATGAGGATTTGACATAAAAACATCAATATTTCCTTAAAGTTTAATGTTAGATTTTTCTTCCTTAGAGATGTGAAGAAAGTAGATGGAAATTATTATTTACAGTCAGAGCAGGAAAAATATTTTAGAAATTTAGAGGTAGAACATTTAAAAATCATAGTCATGGATAATAAAAAAAAAACTATGCTGATAGAAATGAAGTAAAAACCATCTCTGAGGCATATAAAACTATATTCTGACATTAGTCATTATTGTTTTGTATCTCAGACAGAAACCGAATTCCACATACTTTTGTCCATATAGTGTATCTGTCTATGATGCAACACCCTGGTATACTGTGTATTTTGTGTGGTATTTATGGTACAGTGTTGACATTAAAGGTGGATTAAGTCAGGTAGAACACACTGAAGGACGAGGAGTGAAATGTGTGACTCACCCCGGGGCTGGTGAGGGGCTGATAAGGGTTGAAATCTGAATAATACCCCTAGAAAGAAAAGAAAAACATAACACATTATATAAGATAAGATGTAGAAATTTAGATCAGGATGTCAAACTCATTTTAGTTCAGGTTCCACATACAAACCAATATGATCTAAAGCAAAATAATAACATAATAACCTAGAAATAATTACAACTCCAAATGTTTCTCTTTGTTTTAGCGCAAAAAAAAACATTAAATTATGAAAATATTTACATTTACAAATTATCCAAACAAAAAAGATGTGAATAACCTGAAAAAAATGAAATTTCTTAAGAAAATAAGTGAAATTTTAACAATATTCTGCCTAAACTCATCATTTACACATGTACATTATCGATCAGATCTACAAAGACACAAAACATTTAATAACAAATAGAATATGGTAAATTATACTTGATTTTCTTTAGACATTTCAGGTTTTTCATATCTGTTCAGGTTATTCACATTTCATTATTAAAGGATAGCTTGTAAATGTAACTGTTTTCAGAATTCGATGTTATTATGCATTAAAACAAAGACAAAAAATTTGGTGTTGTCATTATTTATAGGTAGAATGTACTATTATTTATACATATTAAAACAAGAAGAAAATTTGGAGTCATTATTTATAGATTATTATTCATTAACCTAAATAAAAAAGAAGCTTTTTTTTAGCTACTTTTATTTGTATCTTTATCATCGGTTTTATATGATGTATAGATTGGATGGTGCTTTTAATTTTATTGTACATTCTACTATTCTATTCTATTCTATTCTATTCTATTCTATTCTATTCTATTCTATCTATTCTATTCTTCTTTACCTTTGATCACAGTTGGTCTGTATTGAACTAAAATGCCCTTCATTGTGAATCTCTTCACGTCCCAAATTCACCCCTTGGACCGGATCGGACCCTTTGGCGGGCCGGTTTTGGCCACAGGCAGCATGTTTGACACCCCTGACTTCGAGTAATCATACACTATCTGTTCATCCACAGCGATGGTTGGTATTTTGAGGTGTTTTTGGTGAACGTCACTGACCTCGGTAGGAACAGTGAGGGCAGTTGTCGAAGTACATGTATCCTTGGCTGTAGAAGCCGCTCCATCCGTCCCTCAACATGTGGTCCAACCCGAACATGTTCATGGCTTTGTTGTCCTGCAGCAGAACACGGAGAAAATCAGTCACATCATACTTCAGAACACAGGGGTCAAACATATGGTCCACGGACCAGAACCGCCCACCAAAGGGTCCGATCCGACCAATGGAATGAATTTATGAGATGCAGAAATTACACTGAACATTAATAACACTGGTCTGCAAGGAAAAACTTCCAGAATAAAAATGAAATTGTTACCACATGACAGTCCACTGATAAAGAAAAATCAAGTCAAAATGCTGGTTGGCTAAACTTTCCAAGATACAGCCTTGGGTCAAAATGTGAAATTCAAGAATTAACGAGAGAATGGGTTTGACTCAAAGGAATATTGTCTCAGAGCGACAAGATCTACTTCAAACACTGTCTGCACATTAAATACTTCACTTTACAGGTTCTATTTAGTGGGAGATTTATAAAACTATTAAATAAATGTCATAAACCAATAATATGTGTAATAACACTTAATCATAGACCTTGAAAACATCAGCAAACTGGCACTTTTGTCATTTTTTTCCAATTAATCTTATTAAAATACATAACATTTAGCACATTTAATCTCTGAAGCAAATCATTTCTAAAAAATTGTAGACCAGTGTTATTATTTTAGTTCAGGTTCCACATTCAGACCAATATGATCTACAGTGGATCAGAACCAGCAAAAATACTATCATAATAACCTATAAAAAATTACAACTACCAATTATTTTCTTTGTCTTAGAGTAAAAAAAGGAAAATTACATGAAAATGTTTATACTTACAAACTATATTTTCACAAAAATATTTCACATTTTATTCCTGTTTCTCTTGGTTTTGCATTTCATAAATTCATCCCAGAGTCCTGGTTGGACCCTTCAGTGGTCCGGTTCTGACCCGCGGGCCGTATGTGTGTGTTTGTTTCCAGACGTGGACGCTCACCGGTGTGTTGAAAACCTCATTATAACAAACAGACGACCTCAGGTACCAGCTGATGTTGAAGGCCAGGTTCCGGTCACATGGACCGCTATCAGCCTGGACTGTGAAGAAAAACAAAAGCAGTCACGGATCAGAACGGCTCGAAATCATGCGGTGGAGAACACTCATAAGGATGAAAACAAAGCCTTTCCATTGTGTGGTTCCAACAACATTGAAGGTTTAATACATAAATACATTGTTACAAATATTAAATTATTTAACTAGTAGTATTGTGACTGCCTCCACCGCTACCGCTGCCACAATAATTCTAGTAAATTAGGCTACTGGTATTATTAAATATTTTTGTATTACAACAGTTATTATTTTCCCCTTCACTCCCCCCTCTCTTTTTCTCACTTTCATTTACACCCCCCTCTTCCCTTATCACCCCTAACCAAACGATATGGTTTAGTTGCTATTTACATTTATGATCTTTTTCTTTGTAATATGACGTTGTTGTTGTTGTTTGTCAATACTCTGTCATTGTTGTGGTTTTTGGTTTGTTTGTTTGTTTGTTTATTTCCCTTTGTTTATATGTTGTTGTTGTTTTTCTGTCCACACTGTCTTGTTAACTATCACTAATAAAAATTAAAAAAAGAAAAAAAAAAAAACATTGAAGGTTTCAGACACTTACGTCCAGAGTGGAGTGTCAACAGAAGGTTCCTGTGGGGGGTTCTAGACTAAATGTGTTCTTCAGGAGTTCTGGAATATCTGGACTGTTTGGAGTTTCATCAACACACTGTTTATGTAACTGTATGTATGTCAGTGTCATTTTACCTGGAAAAGGAATATTCAGCTTAAATCAAAGTTAGAAAAGAAAGCACTGATAGTGGTGAAACTGATGATTTTATTCTATTTAAAGAGGCAACTTGTTTTATTTGTACTGTAAAATAAAAAACAAAGACCTAAAATTTTCATTAGTGTTTAGAATAAAGAGCTGCAAAGACCTGCTAAAGATGCCGATGTACTGGATTGTACAGATATGAAGTGAATTAATTAATTATTATTATTATTATATTATTTATTATTATATATTATTATTACTACTTGAGACAACTGTCCTAAATGTAACCAGTTTTCAGCAAAATGAAGAACTGATTCAAAGAACCGTACAGGAACCACAAAATGTGCCAAGTCTAACGTCTCACCCTGTGGATAAAGGTAGAAAGTAAACATGATAAAGCACCACGGGGGTGAAACTACTCACATTTCATGTAAATAGTAGTGTTGGCGTACAGCGTCTTCCGAAACACTGCATCTTGTGTCTGAAAACAAAACACGGACATGACAGTTAGAGGGTGATGGGACTCTTACAGCAGAAACAGATGACAGATCAGGAAAGATAAGGTGAAGTGAGGTGAGGTGAGGTAAGATAAGATAAGATAAGATAAGATAAGATAAGATAAGATAAGATAAGATAAGATAAAACAAGCTAAGATACGATCAGATAAAACAAAGATAAGAGAAAATAACATAACATAAAGTATGATAAGATACGATAAGATAAAGCAAGATAAGATACGATGAAATAGCATACGATAAGACAATACGATGAGATAAAACAAGATATATTAAAAAAGATGCAATAAATAAAACAAGTTAAGATATGATACAATAAGATAAGAAACGATACGATAAGATAAAACAAGATAAGAGAAAATAAGATACGATAAGATACAATAACACGATACAATGAGATAAAACAAGATAAGATACGATACGATGACATAAACAAAACAAGAGATGTTAAATAAGATACGATAAGATAAAACAAGTTAAAATAAGATACGATACAATAAGTTAAGATAAGATAAGTTAAGCTACATAAGCTACAATAAGATACAATATGATAAGATAGATGAGATACGATAAGATAAAGCAAGATAAGATACGATCAGATAAAACAAAGATAAGAGAAAATAACATAACATAAAGTATGATAAGATACGATAAGATAAAGCAAGATAAGATACGATGAAATAGCATACGATAAGATACAATACGATGAGATAAAACAAGATATATTAAAATAAGATGCAATAAAAAAAACATTAAGATATGATACAATAAGATAAGAAACAATACGATAAGATAAAACAAGATAGAGAAAATAAGATACGATAATACAATAAGACACGATATAATGAGATAAAACAAGATAAGATACGATACAAAAACAACAAGAGATGTTAAAATAAGATACGATAAGATAAAACAAGTTAAAATAAGATACGATACAATAAGTTAAGATAATAAGTTAAGCTACAATAAGATACAATATGATAAGATAAGATGAGATACGATACGATAAAACAAGATAAGATACGATCAGATAAACAAAGATAAGAGAAATAACATAACATAAAGTATGATATACGATAAGATAAGATAAAGCAAGATAAGATACGATGAAATAAGATACGATAAGGTGCGATAAGATACAATACGATGAGATAAACAAGATATGTTAAAATAATATACAATAAAATAAAACAGTTAAGGTATGATACAATAAGATAAGAAACAATACGATAAGATAAAACAAGATAAGAGAAAATAAGATACGATAAGATACAATAAGACACGATATAATGAGATAAAACAAGATAAGATACGATGACATAAAACAAAACAAGAGATGTTAAAATAAGATACGATAAGATAAAACAAGTTAAAATAAGATACGATACAATAAGTTAAGATAAGATAAGTTAAGCTACAATAAGCTACAATAAGATACAATATGATAAGATAAGATGAGATACGATAAAACAAGATAAGATACGATCAGATAAAACAAAGATAAGAGAAAAACATAACATAAGTATGATAAGATACGATAAGATAAATAAAGCAAGATAAGATACTGAAAAGATACGATAAGGTGCGATAAGATACAATACGATGAGATAAAACAAGATATGTTAAATAAGATACAATAAAATAAAACAAGTTAAGGTATGATACAATAAGATAAGAAACAATACGATAAGATAAAACAAGATAAGAGAAATAAGATACGATAAGAACAATAAGACACGATACAATGAGATAAAACAAGATAAGATACGATACGATGAGATAAAACAAAACAAGAGATGTTAAAATAAGATACGATAGATAAAACAAGTTAAAATAAGATACGATACAATAAGATAAGATAAGATACGGTAGGACTTAATTGATCCCATCATGGGGAAATTACACAGCTGATAGCACAAATACAAATACAAAGTGCAGGGAAGACAGAACAGAAACATCCACTAGTGAAACAAAAATTTAAAGAGAAGAAAGAAAATCTGCCATTTTTTTAAGTACTTATATAAATCTGTATACGAACATATACATTCCACCCAACAACCACCACCTGGTACTTCATCTTCTTTCACATGCACTGAAGTAAATGTCAGAGTCCTTCTTCCACCAGTCATTAAAAACATTAGCTCTGCAGACCAAATATTTTGAAAAAGTTTGCCACTTTGCGTTGTGCTTAAATATATCAGCTTTTCCTGCTTCATAGCTGTTTGAAACACCTACTGAACGCTGCAGCGGGCTTTTATGAGTGATGTGCAGAACTAGAACCAAAATCTGAATTAAAAAAGATCTCACATTCATTCCATCAGAACAAGAGAAATAAAATAAGGAGCCTAGATAAGTTTACAAGTGCTTTAAAACTTGATATCAGATTATATTTTTAAGATGTTTTAACTGTTGGGTTAAGTAATATTTACCTACAGGGAGGTATGATTATGTCTATTTAAACTGTTGAGCAGACAGACTGATACTTCCTTAAGGATGATCTATTATAACTCGGGCTGTGTATCGGCAAGAATCTGGCGATACGATACAAATCATAATACTGGAATCACAATACAGTATATCACGATATATCACAATATTTTATAAAGGCAATTTTTTATGTTTTGTTTTGTTTTTTGTTTTTTTTTAAAGATTTTTTAAAAGTTTTTTTTTTTTTTTAACTATTTTTATTATCATTTATTCATTTTACATTCATTTATTCATATTATTTTAAGATTTTTATATATTTTTAAGATTTTTCCTGGAAGAACTGAATTACACCACAAATCTGCACAAATACTAAACATATTTTTATTTCATCAAAACAGAATCTAATGCTTTTTCACAAAATGTTCCTGTGTTCAAACTTA
Source organism: Sphaeramia orbicularis (assembly GCF_902148855.1). NCBI lineage: Eukaryota > Metazoa > Chordata > Actinopteri > Kurtiformes > Apogonidae > Sphaeramia > Sphaeramia orbicularis. The sequence goes on along the minus strand of NC_043978.1, from coordinate 10,917,002 downwards.
AATTATGTTTTACAGACATTACAGTTTAAGATCCTGTTCAAATGTTCATATTCTATTAGTTCAGAACTAACATCAGAACAGTATTTTTGTGCAATCCCAAAAAAGGAATTAACATCTGCCTCTCAGACAGGAAAAAGTGCTTTTAGGATGCTTCAAATAAACATTATTTAATAAGAGTATTAAATTATAATAAATAAGATAAAAACAATGAAGAAAACCAAAAGACAAAAATGAACCTCCACCATATCTGCATTTGAATAAATACCTAAAAATATTGATACAGTACTTTTAAATAACGATACAGTATTGCGAAATGAAATATCATGATATATTGCAGAACCAGTATTTTCTAACATCCCTAATTAGAACTGAATAAACTATGTATTATCTCCTTAAAAACACACATTTACTTCCTCCTATTCTGTGCTTTAAATCTTTCGCATAATAAACCACCTGTCCTTTTACAAAACCCAATAATACTGAGGCTGTTAGCTTGTTTCATCTCTTTTACTATTATAATTACAATAATAAGGACAGTTTGAGGTTATTACTGACAGTGTAATAATATTTAACAGTGGTACATTACTATGGAAGTAAATCGGTCTCATCAGATTTTGAATTATAAAAGCAACTGAATTTCTCACACTGAATTTTTTGCACTGAAATTAAGTATCTGAATTTTTTCGGCATCACATGACCAACCTAACGTAACTTGATTGGCTGACTGGAGGTTCCACTTGAGATAGAATCATTGCTTGTCCTTGGTGTCCTGGATGTGGGATCTGAATTTTTGCTTCTAAATTTTTTGCATCGGAATTTTTTTAATTCTAAATTTATGAACATAGTAAAATTGAGAGACAAAAATTCAGATACTTAATTTCAGTGCAAAAAATGAAGTTACTTAATTTTAGTTGAAAAAAAAATTAGATACTTAATTTCAGTGCAAAAAAATATCAGATACTTAATTTCAGTTGAAAAAAAACAAATTCAGATACTTAGTTTCAGTGCAAAAAATTTCAGATACTTAATTTCAGTTGAAAAAAAAACTTCAGATACTTAATTTCAGTTGAAAAAAAAAACAAAATTCAGATACTTCATTTCAGTGCAAAAAAATTTCAGATACTTAATTTCAGTTGAAAAAAAAAATCAGATACTTAATTTCAGTGCAAAAAAATTCAGATACCTAATTTCAGTTGAAAAAAAATTCAGATACTTAATTTCAGTCGAAAAAAAACAAATTCAGATACTTATTCCCAGTGCAAAAAAAAATTCAGATACTTAATTTCAGTTGAAAAAAACAAATTCAGATACTTAGTTTCAGTGCAAAAATTTCAGATACTTAATTTCAGTTGAAAAAAAAACTTCAGATACGTAATTTCAGTGAAAAAAAAAAACAAATTCAGATACTTCATTTCAGTGCAAAAAAAATTTCAGATACTTAATTTCAGTTGAAAAAAAAAATCAGATTACTTAATTTCAGTGCAAAAAATTCAGATACCTAATTTCAGTTTGAAAAAAAAATTCAGATACTTATTTCAGTTGAAAAAAACAAATTCAGATACTAATTCCCAGTGCAAAAAAAAATTCAGATACTTAATTTCAGTGCAAAAAATTTCAGATACTTAATTTCAGTTGAAAAAAACAACTTCAGATACTAATTCCCAGTGCAAAAAAAAAAATCAATTCTTAATTTAAGTGCTCAAAAATTCAGTGCTAGAAATTAAACGGCTATTTTAATTCCAAATCTGATGAGACAGATTTACTTCCATACATTTCATTTTGCTGGATATTTATTCATAATATGACAGGTTAGCGCTTTACCTGCATCTCCAGGAAGTTAGCATAAGTCATTGCTCTGTAATACTGACCTAAATGACACCTTTAACTTAAATTATTCAAGCTGGAAATGTGCCAACCATAAAGCCCACCGTATCTGACAGGTGTCATATTATCAACACAGCTGGTCATCAGTAATGTCAGCTGAAGCAGAAGGCTAACTGAAGCTAGCATCCCCGGCTAAAGCAGCAGCAGCTACAGCAGCTTTGACACGACAAACTGTTCCACACCCGCACCAACCCCAGAGCCGGCGGGGTCACACTGACCGAGTTGATGAACACCTTCCATACGGACACCTCCGCCGCAGCCCCGGCCCGGAAAAGAAAGGGAAAAAGCAGCAAACATAACCGGCGCGACTGTGCATCTGGCATCTTCATTTGTGCATCACATACATGGAGTTCACACTCACATCCGCGTCCAGTTCCGGGCCGGAAGCGGAAGTAGTTCACAGCCCGGGCACGAGAGGGCGGCAGAGGGCGGCCATATTGGACCGGGCAACACTGTGTGATTAAACAGGAAAAGGCGTTTGGATGGAAGTAAACCTGTCTTATCAGATTTGGAATTATAAAAGCCACTGAACTTTTTTGCACTAAAATTAAGTATCTGAATTTTTTTTTCAACTGAAATTAAGTATCTGAATTTGTTTTTTTCAACTGAAATTAAGTATCTGAATTCTTTTTTTTCAACTGAAATTAAGTATCTGTTTTTCTTTTTTCTTTTTTTTCAACTGAAATTAAGTATCTGAATTCTTTTTTTCAACTGAAATTAAGTATCTGTTTTTCTTTTTTCTTTTTTTTTGCACTGAAATTAAGTATCTGAATTTGTTTTTTTCAACTGAAATTAAGAATCTGAATTTTTTTTCAACTTAAATTAAGTATCTGAATTTTTTTTTTTTTTTTTTTTTTTTTTTGCAGTGAAATTAAGTATCTGAATTTGTTTTTTCTCAACTGAAATTAAGTATCTGAATTTTTTTTTTTCAACTGAAATTAAGTATCTGATTTTTTTTTTTTTTTTTTTTTTTGCACTAGAATTAAGTATCTGAATTTTTTTTTCAACTGAAATTAAGTATCTGAATTTTTTTTTTTTTTTTTGCACTGAAATTAAGTATCTGGAATTTTTGGCACTGAAATTAAGTATCTAATTTTGTTTTTTTCAACTGAAATTAAGTATCTGAATTTTTTTCAACTGAATTAAGTATCTGAATTTTTTTTCAACTGAAATTAAGTATCTGAAAATTTTTTTTTGCACTGAAATTAAGTATCTGAATTTTTTTTGCACTGAAATTAAGTATCTGAATTTTTGTCTCTCAATTTTACTATGTTCATAAATTTAGAATTAAAAAAATTCAGATGCAAAAATTCAGAACTAAAAAATTCAGATGCAAAAAATTGAGATCCCACATCCGGAACACCAAGGATAAGGAATGATTCTATCTCAAGTGGAACCTCCAGCCAATCAAATTACGTTAGGTTGGTCATGTGACGCCGAAAAAATTCAGATACTTAATTTCAGTGCAAAAAAATTCAGTGCAAGAAATTCAGTGGCTTTTATAATTCAAAACCTGATGAGACAGATTTACTTCCATACCCCAGTCTCCTCAGGATGTACAGACAACTCTGTCCTTTCCTGTAGATATGAGTTCTGAATTGAACAGCTCTACCCAAACAGTACGAATATATGTTAAAATAAATGAGACAGCGGTGGTGGTTTTTGAATGTTTAATGCTGAACTATTAATAATCAGCAACTTATTACATATTCATCATTATAGATTGGTGTGTGTGTGTGTGAAAATGTCATCAGTATGTGTTTTGTCTTGTCTTACTTGTCGTCATGTCTCTCACGTTTTATGTTTTCAACAGCAACCACTTAGATCAGGGGTCTCAAACACAGCCCGGGGCCCACCAAAGGTTCCATTCCGGCCATGGATGAATTTACAAAGTGTAAACATTCCACAGTCAAGGCTGTGGAACTCATTTTAGTTCAGATTCCACATGCAGACCAATATGATCTACAGTCAAATAATAACAGCAGAAGAACCTGCAAAAAAATAATGACTCCAGATTTTTTTCTCAGTTTGATGTGAAAATAATATACATTATGCCTACAATAATGACAACTACAACTTCAAATATTTATTTGTCTTTGTTTTAGTGCAAAAAATAACATTAAATTATGAAAATATTTACATTTACAAACTATCCTTTAACAATAAAACATGAATAACCTGAATAAATATGAACAACCTGAAATATCTAAAGAAAATTAAGCACAATTTGAACTATTTTCTTCCTGTTCCTCAGTGTTTAGTGTCTTTGTAGATCCGATCCATAATCTACATGTAGAAATGATAAGTTGAGGCAGAATATTGTTAAAATTGCACTTATTTTTCTTAAGAAATTTCGTTTTTTTCAGGTTATTCACATCTTTTTTGTTTGGATAGTTTAGAAAAGTAAGTATTTTCATAATTTAATGGGGTTTTTTGCTCTAAAACAAAGGCAAAATTTTGGAGTTGTCATTATTTATAGGTTATTGTGTTATTAATTTACTGAAATGTTTTGTGCCTTTGCAGATCTGATCCATAATGCACATGTAGTGCAGTGTGTCCATCCACTGTCATTGATCCAACTCCATGGGTTTTACTGGTGAATCAATGTTGAAGAAGATGACGGTGTTTCCATGGTAACTACCGAGCCTCTGAATGTCCAAATGGGTCATATCTGATGACCATGAAAAGATGAAGAAGTGTATTTTACACCATTATTTACAGTATTGATAGAATTAATGGATCATAATTATTAAATATTGTAGATCATAGATTCTGTGGGTGTCTGGTTTTGAAGGTTAATAAATGTGCATAAAACGTCCACAGTGTGATAGAAAAACTCCCAGTTACACAGTCAAACCAATAACTACACATTCATTTATTGGGTTAAAATGGTTAAAAATGCATTACACTCATTTGACCAAAGCCTTAAGAGGAAATCACAAAATCCGCAGTCCAACCCATCAGCCATTTTCTATCAAATCCATACTGAAGAAAAAAAAAAAAAAAAAACTCTTCTCCGCTGCTGCTGTTGCTGCTGGTTTTTTTCCGTCTCGACTCTCGTGGATCCGCAGGCGGAAGTGAACGACTTTCAGACTGGACAGTAGAGTCAGGAGGTCAGGAAGTCGGGGGGTAGGAGGAGGAGGTGTATGTTCGTCCACCAGGGGGCGCTGTTTTCACCGCTCCCACCCTAACAACAACCACAACTCCTGCAGGATTGAGTTTATATTGACAGTGAAAGTAAATTAAAAACACAAGTTCAGGGGCAGAGTGACGGCCCTGCTTGTAGATGTTCTCAGATTATTCACGAGAAGAAGAAGAAAAGGAGGAAGAAGATGAAGATGAAGAAGAAGAAGGTGGAGGTGGAATACAGTACAGAGATGGGGGGAGGCTCTGAGGTATCGTGACAGAAAAATAAAAGAGGTGGTGTGTGTTTTGATGCCTGAGAAAAGTGTGTGACGGTGAAAGAGACGACAGGAGGTGCCAGGAGGAGGAGGGATGATATGATGATGATGATGAAGGTGTGGTGAGGAGGTGAGTCTGAGAGCTGATGGCGGTCACTGAGGGATGAGGTAAAGGCTGGAAGGTCTGGTCCTCATGTGGACTGGAGCTGAGCTGGAGGAGACGGGCCCGCTTTAGGCGTACATGGTCAACTGGAGCCACTGGGGAGGAGAAGAAGAACCAGGACCCGCATCAGAAAACTGGACTAGACCTGAGCCCAGAGGTTCCCACTAGACCAGGGGGACCACATAAGACCCAACATGACCCTGAAGTGGACTAGACCTGAGCCCAGAGGTTCCCACGACCAGGGGGACCACATAAGACCCAACATGACCCTGAAGTGGACTAGACCTGAGCCCAGAGGTTCACACTAGACCAGGAAAATACTAACATAGTAACCTAGAATAATAGAATAGAATAGAATAGAATAGAATAGATAGAATAGAATAGAATACAACAGAATAGAATACAGAACAGAATAGAAGAGAACAAGAGAATAGAAAGGAATAGAACAGAATAGAATAGAACAGAATAGAACAGAACAGAATCGAATAGAACAGAATAGAATAGAACGAACAGAAGAGAATATAGAATAGAACAGAATAGAAAGGAATAGAATAGAACAGAAGAGAATAGATAAACAAGAGAAGAGAAGAATAGATAGAATATAATATAATAGAAAAAAGAAAAGAGAATAGAAAGGAATAGAACAGAATAGAAAGAATAGAATAGACAGAAGAATAAGAAAGACAAGAGAAGAGAAGAAAAGAATAGAATAGAATAGAAGAAACAGAAGAGAAGAGAAGAGAAAGAATAGAATAAAACAACAAACGAACAGAACAGAATAGAACATAATAGAAAAGAACAGAATAGAATAGAATAGAATAGAATAGAACAGAATAGAATAGGGAATAGAACAGAATAGAATAGAACACAATAGAAGAGAACAGAACAGAAAGAAAGAATAGAATCAAATCGAATAGAACAAATAATAGAATAGAACAGAACAGAACAGAATAGAATAGAATAGAACAGAAGAGAATAGAAAGGAATAGAATAGAAGAATAGAGATAGAATAGAATAGAAGAGAAGAGAGAGAAAGAAGAGAAGAAAGAGAAGAAAGAAAGAGAAGAGAAGAGAAAGAGAGAAGAAAGAGAGAAGAGAAGAGAAGCTTCTCCTTTTTCAGTGCAAACAGGTAACTATAATAAAATATTAGGTGCAAAATGATAGTTTTACACAAATGTTTTACTTTGTTTTAGTGTAAAAAAAAAAAAAAAAAGACAAATTACATTATGAAAATGTAAAAAACCTTAAAAACCATTTACAACCTTGAACCTAAAATAGAAAGAAAAAATAAGTGCAATTTCAAGCAATGGGCTGAGACCTAAACCATGTCATAGGACTGTTTTTACAGGGTTGTCAACTGTCAGAGGAAAATACAAAACTACAAACACTATGTGGACAAAAGTATTGGGACACATCATGTCTACAGCTGTAAGATGTCCTGTTCATGAGGATTTAAGATAAAAACATCAATATTTCCTTAAAGTTTAATCGGAGGTTTTTCTTCCTCAGTCAGATGTGAAGAAAGTAGATGGTTAGTTGTGGAAGAAAAGCATTATTTACAGTCAGAGCAGGAAGAATATTAGAAATTTAGAGGAAGAACATTTAAAAACATTGATAAAATAAAAGAGAGAAATTAAGTCAGGAAGTCAGTTGGAAGCAAAGATAATAAGTTAGTTAGTTTTTCAGTTAGTTAGTTAGTTATTTAAATAGTTTTAGTTAGTTTGTTATTTGTTATTTTTTATTTATTTAGTTAGTTAGTTAGTTATTTAAATATTATTTAGTTAGTTGTTTGTTATTTATTTATTTCGTTAGTTAGTTGTTTGTTAGTTAAATAGTTTGTTTGTTATTTGTTATTTATTTATTTTTTATTTATTTAGTTAGTTATTTAAATAGTTATTTAGTTTGTTATTTGTTATTTATTATGTAGTTATTTATTATTTATTTATTTAGTTAATTATTTATTTATTTAGTTAGTTAGTAGTTATTATATTAGTTAGTTAGTGTTAGTTAGTTAATGTAGTTTTATTTGGAGCTCATAGAATCAGATAACACAGAACCATACAAATGGCCAAACAAAATTTTTCGGTGCCCAAAAGGAGTGGAGAGAGGTACAACTTATAGACTCCACCCCCTTTTTACAAACTGATAATTAAATTAATACCACTTCCTTTGCTTTAACACATTTTTTCTATATATTTTTACAATAACACAAAGCATCCATACAAAACCACTCATACATTCTTTAGTCAGCTCACACACAATCAGATTTGCATAATCAATCTTTTTTAATATAAACTAAAATATTTACATGCGCTTTCATTTACTACAAATATAATCATTAATAAACGTGATAATATCTCCTAATCATGATAGTCTGTATTAATTAATTGATTAATTACAAATAGGCAGTACAGAATAATATCTTATTTTATGCCTTCTTCTACAACTAGATTTTCACTTATTCAGATAACAGATAGATAGATAGATAGATAGAGATAGATAGATAGATAGATAGATAGAGATAGATAGATAGATAGATGATAGATAGATAGTAGATAGATAGATAGAGATAGATAGATAGATAGATAGATAGATAGATGATAGATAGATACTTTATTGATCCTTTGCAGGAAATTGCTTTGTTACAACAGCAGCAGTACAAGAAGAAAAACACTCTGACCCATCGCATGAACATCCCACAAACAGTCATCAATGGAACAAATAAATAATAAACAGAATAGAATATATATATATATATCTATATATATATGTACAATACAAGTACTGTATATAATACAATAACCTGAAAACACCTAACACACCTAAGTATGCACAGCATACAATAATAATTTATTGCACAGCGATATTAAAAATGTTAATGTTCTATATTAATAATGTTCTATATTTTGTCATTATACTGGATTTATACATCCTTTTAAACCAAACTAATTAATACAATAACATTTATCCCAATATAAAACTATATTATGACATTTGTCATTAGAAAGAAACACCTGAATTCAACGTGTCCACATACTTTTGTCCATATAGTGTATAATATGGGGGTGACTTTTCTAAATAAAAACTAGAAGCACTCGGAGAGCGCAGACCTCCACCAAGGCTGATCAGTGGCCCCACCTGTGGAACCCCCCCACGCCAAGGAGGTTATGTTTTGCCAGGGTTTGTTTGTTTGTCTGTCTGTCTGTTTGTCTGTCCGTTAGTGTGCAACATAACTCAAAAAGTTATGGACAGATTTTGATGAAATTTTCAGGGTTTGTTGGAAATGGGCCCCCCCGTGGGCCCCCCCATCCCCGATCACCACCAAAATTTAATCATTTCTTCCTTATCCCATTTCCAACAAACCCTAAAAATTTCATCAAAATCTGTCCATAACTTTTTGAGTTATGTTGCACACTAACAGACAGACAAACAGACAGACAGACAAACAAACAAACAAACAAACAAACCCTGGCAAAAACATAACCTCCTTGGCGGAGGTAATAATCGAGTTCTCTGGAAGAGTTGATGTGAAATGCAGGAGAGGACAGTGAGACAAAAATGACCAAAAAGTGAAAAGTGCAGCATGATAAAAACAGCAGAAAAGATCCAAACTGGAAATGATTTAAAAGTGGAAAGAACCAATGACAGGTGTTTGTTGTGACACTGGTTATATTATATTAAGATGTATCTGTTACTGTTTTGGACTGACTGGTGTAATCCTGTTCAGTATTTTGGAGTGAAGTCCGAGTCCAAGCGTGGACATGTTGAGTCTTACCTCCAGGACACTGAGTCTGATGGTTCCGTCTCCGTCCTGATCGAAGGCCTGGAACGCCCCTGAGGACAAAAACACACAACTAGGATTCAACGACAGGATTCAGCTCATGAAAGAACCACAGACACCAACCAGAACAACAGCAGGAAACACACACACACACACACACACACACACATCCATCCATCCATCCATCCATCCAAACGTCTACTGTGTGCCATAGCTACACAGTTACTCAGGAAAATGATGCACACTGGTCCTTCAGTTAGGGAGTGAGTTTAGTTTCTGAAATGTGCAAAGTGTCTTATTGGGAGATTTGAACAATTTTAATATCTTTAATGCTTTTATACTATAGATATGTGCGACATCTATGTGACAGGCACTGATGTAACTGACACTAATGGACCTTTGTGAAACATTTTTGTATGAATAAATGTTCAACAACAAATTTCCCAGAGGGGACAAAATGTATGTTGTATGATATGGTAACATATGGTATCATTTCACATACTGTATCAAATAATACTGTATCATATTATATCATATTGTATTGGAATGTATCATATCATATTGCATCATATCATAGATCATCCTACATTATCGCATCATATCTTATTGTATAATATCATATCACATGGCATCATCATAACATAACAAACATAACAAACATAACAAATAACATAACATACAATTGTATCACGTATGATATCATAACATATTATATCATATCATAGGGTATTGCATCAAATCATATTGTATCATATCATATAATATGCATCATGTCATGTATCATATTGTATCATATCATATTGCATCATATTGTAGATTATCAGATATTATGCATCATGTCTCACCCTATAGTATCCTATCACATGGTATCATATCATATCATATCATATCATATATATCATATCATAGAGGACTGCATCAAATCATATCGTATCATATAATATTATATCACCTTATATATATCACATCATGTCATATCATATATATCGTATCATATCATTTGCATCATATTGTAGATAATCACGTTATTGCATCATATATCATCGTATGGTATCATCACATGGTATCATCATATCATATCATATCATATAATACCATATATATAAAGTCATATAGCATATCATATCATATCATATATCACATCATATCATATCATTTATCATATCATACATCATATCATATATCGTACCATATATCATATCATATCATATTGTATCATATGATATATCATGTCGTATTGTAGTGTATCACACTGCATTGTATCATATTGTATCATATCATATTGTATTGTGTCACATCACATTGCGTCCACTCATGGTATCATATTGTACGGCATCATAACATGTTGTAATGTATCATATTACATTGTATCGTAGTGTATTGCATCAAATCATATTGTATCACATGGAACCATATTGTGTCATATTATCAATCATATCAATATCATATCATATCATATCATATCATATCATATCATATCATATCTCATGTTAAATGAGAAAAGAAAACAGAGACTAGACCTTTGACCAAAGTGTCAGAAAGTGACTGGACGGGATGAGAACCAGTAAGAAACAACATTTACAGTGCTGAAAGCTGAAGTACTGTTACTGTTGCTGTAGTTGTTCTCTCCACTGGACACAGTATTCAGATTCAGACTGGTCGGCGGTTCGTGTTTCTTTGACCTGTTGTTTTCTGCGTTTTGTGCTGATGAGCGGACTTACTGAACATGGCTTCGAGGCGGACCAGACAGCTGATGAAGCTGTCGAAGTCGATGTTCATGTTCTCATTGGCGTAGCGCATGGTGATGATTCATACAGCTGGTTGTTGAGACGGAAGCCTGAGCGACATAAGACACATGACTGTACAGTGACAAGAACATTTAGAGGATGAGTTCAAGGTGTAGGACCATCAGCAGTAGATCATACATCACATCCTGACTCATGTGAAGCACAAACTATATACGACAAATCCAGCAAAGCAGCGTCTGAATTTACACTGTCTGGTTTAGACAAAGGGAACAGGATGCAAAGTGTAGGGTCACATCTCTCAACTGTTGGATCTGAGTATTCCTGAAAATATAGTTAGCCTTTTAGCATAATTACCTAAATTATATACTATATGGACAAAAGTATGTGGACACGTTGAATTCAGGTGTTTCTTTACTAACAGGGGTCTACGACACAAAGCAATAATGACTATGACATAATATAGTTTTTATTGGGATAAATATCATATTGATTATTAATATTGATGTCTCTATGTTAAATGTTACAGCTGTAGGCATGATGTGTCCCAATATTTATGTCCATATAGTTTATAAACATCAATATTTCCTTAAAGTTTAATGGTAGATTTTTCTTCCTCAGTGAGATGTGAAAAAAGTAGATGGTTGATTGTGGTAGAAAATTATTTACATAGTTTATATTGGGATGAATATTGCATTGGTTAGTTTGGTTATAAATTGTTTTTTTGCTTCCAAAATGCCTCAGAGATGGTTTGGGTTTAATTCCTAGTCTTAAAGGACAGATCTGAGATGACTAGGTCAGGGAGTTAATGAGTAAAAAAGACCAAAATAATCAACAAAATGAACTAGATAATTAAAAAAATGAACAAAAAGTGACAAAATACAACAAAATGAACAAGATAATTAAAAAAATGAACAAAAAATGACCAATAATCAATAAATGAGGGGAAAAAAGACCAAAATAATCAACAAAATTAACAAAAAATGAACAAAATAATCAACGAAATGAACAAAATCATCAAAAAAATGAACAAAAAATGACAAAATAATCAATAAAATGCATAAAAATGAACAAATCAATGAAAACATTTAAAATATTGGGACACATCATGTGTATAGCTGTCAGATGTCCTGTTCATGCACATTTGAGATAAAAACGTCAATATTTCCTTCAAGTTTAATGGTAGGTTCTTCTTCCTCAGTGTGATGTGAAGAAAGTAGATGGTTAATTGTGATAGAATATGATTATTTTCATAGTTTTACATTGGGATAAATATCATTGCATTGGTTAGTTTGCTTTAAATTGTTATCTTTGTTTCATAATGCCTCAGAGATGGTTTGGACTTAACTCCTAGTCTTAAAGGATGAATCTGAGATGACTAGGCCAGGGAGTTAATGAGTAAAAAAGACCAAAATAATCAACAAAATTAACAAACTAATGAACAAAATGAACAAAATAATCAACAAAATGAACAAGATAATAAAAAATGTACAAAAATGACAAAATAATCAACAAAATGAACAAGATAATAAAAAATGTACAAAAAAAATGACAAAATAATCAACAAAATGAAGAAAAAAGAACCAAATAATCAACAAAATGCACAAAAATGCACAAATCAATGAAAATATTTAAAATATTAGGACACATTATGTCTACAGCTGTAAATGTCCTGTTCATGATGACTTGTGATAAAAACAACAATATTTCCATAAAGTTTAATGGAATATTTAAAGTGAAATTCAGAGGTAGAACATTTAAATCATAGTCATGGATAAAAAAAAAAATCAATGTTGAGAGAAATTAAGTCCAAAACCATCTCTGAGGCATTTTGGAAACAAAGATAATAATTTAACCCAACTAACCAATGCAATAATATTTATCCCATATTAAAACTACATTCTGACATTAGTCCTTATTGTTTTGTTTATTAAAGAAACACCTGAATTCAACGTGTCCACATACTTTTGTCCATTTGTGTCTGACTTAGACAGTTATGCTATGAGGCTAATGAATATTAAACTTGGCCTAAACTGCTCTTGTTACTGTTCCATCTGTAGTCGTTGTTTTAAAGCAGTGTTAAACCACTACCATGACAGATATCTGAACATCAGTCCAGTGACAGGTGGGGGTGTTTTTACCTGCGTCGTTGACGGCGTTCCTCATCTCGTAGCTGTTGCTTCCAGACTGGTCGGCGTTGTAGTGTTGAAGATTCCCTGGAAGAAACGAGGAGGACGTTTAGACTCAGGGTTTGTTTTTATGGAGGAGCAGAGGAGGTCGGATGGATGCTGCTGACGAGGAGCCTGACCTGCCACTGTTTGATCTTATTCCACAGATGTCTGAACTCCTGCAGGTTGAGTCGACCCGTCCCGTCCATCTGACACCTGGAGTTAAGGCCCCAGTCCGACACTCAAACGCCTCCTGACAGTGTTTAGTTTGACTTCGGAGGTTTACCACTCAGTTTCCTGACCTACATGTTGAAGGTGAGCTCATATGGACAGCTGGGGGGGGGGGGGGGGGGGTATCTACAGCAGGGGTGTCAAACAGAAGGTCCAGGGGCCAAAACTGGCCCCATAGGGTCTGATCCAGCCGGTTATTTTACTGTTTTTGTTCACAATAGATTAGATTAGATTAGATTAGATTAGATGATAAAAGAATAGAATACAATAGAATAGAATAAATTAGATTAGATTAGTGTAGATATATTATATTAGATAAGACTAGAGTATATTAGAGTAGGTTAAATTAGATTAGAATAGAATAGAATAGAATAATACAATACATACAATACAATACATAGATCATATCAGATTAGATGAGATGAGAATAGAAAGATTAGAATAGATTAAATTAGATTGGAATAGATTAGATTAGAAGATTAAATTAGATTAGATTAGAATAGATTAGAATAGATCACATCAGATTAGATGAGATTAGAATAGAATAGATTAAAATAGATTAAATTAGATTAGAATAAATTACATTAGAATAGATTAAATTATATTAGGTTAGATTAGATGAGATTAGAATAGAAAAGATTAGATTAGAATAGATCATATGAGATTAGATGATATTAGATTAGACTAGAATAGATATATTAGAATAGATTAAATTAGATTAGAATAGATCACATCAGATTAGAATAGAATAGATTAGATTAAAATAGATCACAATAGATTACATTAAAATAGATTAAATTAAATTATAATAGATTACATTAGAATAGATTAAATTAGATTAGATTAGAATAGAATAGATAGATTAGAATAGATCATATGAGATTAGATGAGATTAGATTACATTAGATTAGATTACATTAGATTAGATTAGATTAGATTAGATTAGATTAGGTTAACCTGAACTCTACTGATCCCTCAGTAAATTGAGGTTCCAGTAGCAGCAGAACAATGTGTGTACAGACACAAGAAAGACCACAAGAAAAAAGCAAAAGAACCAGAAAAGTAGAGTGATAAGAACAGGCGACAGCACATTAGAACAAACTAATAAAAACAACAAGTAGGAAAGTAGGAATAAGTGGTTCCAGATACAACAAACCCCGCCCCTCGCACGGATTATATCTTATTTGGCATCAATCCAGCTGATGTCATCATGTTTATGTGTGCTGATGTCATCATATCAACTGCCTCTATATATGTGCCAAGTTTGAAGTAAATTGAAACAAAATTGATGTTTTCATAGACATGTTAATTTTTGCCCATTACAAGTAAATGGAAGAAGAAAAAAGATGTAAAAAAAAAAAAAAAAAAAAAAAAGTAATAAAAAATGTGAACTTTGACCTACTTTTCCCAAAATATAATCACATCTATTCTGGGTCACTGTCAATCTATAAACCCAGTCTGGTCTGAATTCAACCAATAGTTTTGCTGCTACAGACATGTGAAATTTCACCCATTAGAAGTAAATGGGGAAAAAAAGATTTTAAAAATTCGTAAAAAATGTGAACTTTGACCTAATGTTCCCAAATATAATATTAGTGTTGTGTGTCTGTGTTTGTTTGTGTTAGTGTTGTGTGTTTGTTTGTGTTAGTGTTGTGTGTTCGTTTGTGCTGTTGTTGTGTTTGTTTGTGTTAGTGTTTTCGTGTTTGTACTGTTGTTGTGTTTGTTTTGTCTTGCTGTTGTGTGTTTGTGTTAGTGTTGTGTGTTTGTTTTTGCGATTTTTGTGTTTGGTTGTGTTAGTGTGATGTGTTTGTTTGTGCTGTTGTTTTGTTTGTTTGTGTTAGTGTTGTGTGTTCGTTTGTGCTGTTGTTTTGTTTGTTTGTGTTAGTGTTGTGTGTTCGTTTGTGCTGTTGTTGTGTTTGTTTGTGTTAGTGTTGTGTGTTTGTGTGTTAGTGTGTGTGTTCGTTTGTGCTGTTGTTGTGTTTGTGTGTTTGTGTTATGTGTGTTCGTTTGTGCTGTTGTTGTGTTTGTTTGTTTAGTATTGTGTGTTCGTTTGTGTTAGTGTTGTGTTCGTTTGTACTGTTGTTGTGTTTGTTTGTGTTGTGTGATGTGTTCGTTTGTGCTGTTGTTGTGTTTGTTTGTGTTAGTATTGTGTGTTTGTTTGTGTTAGTATTGTGTGTTTGTTTGTGTTAGTTTGTGTGTTTGTTTATGCTGTTGTGTTTGTTTGTGTTAGTGTTGTGTGTTTGTTTGTGCTGTTGTTGTGTTTGTTTGTGTTAGTGCTGTTGTGTTTGTGTAAGTGTCCTGTGTCTGTGTGTTTGTTTGTGCTGTTGTTGTGTGTGTGTGTGTGTTTGTTTGTTTGTGTGTGTGCGTCCATGTCAGACCCTGCGCGTGTGTTGGCAGGTTGGGCCTCCTACAGAAACACAGCCCGATGCACTCGATACAAAGGATACGTCCATCAGAGCAATCATGCTCCTGCAGCTCTCAGGCTGAAGCCCTCGGTGTTCAGGTCCTTATCTACGGTACCACAACACACACACACATAAGAAATACACAACACACACACAAACAAACACACAACAGGGGTTGGTCTCAGTCTATTCCGAGGATGTTAAATGTTCTTAAAGACGTCTTATTAGTACAAAAACATTAGTTAAGTATCAAGTTAAATATTATTCTAGTCCAGGGGGGTCAAACACACGGCCCACGGACCAAAACCGACCCACTAAAGGGTCCAATCCAGCCCATCAGTGCAAAAATGACCCTGAAGATATTAACAGTCTGGGGTGTTGAACTGGTTTTACTTCAGGTTTCACATTCAGACCAATATGATCAAAAGTAAATAATATAAATAACCTGCAAATAATGACAACTACAGATTTTTTTCTCGGTTTAATGTGAAAAAAAGTAAAATTACATTAGAAAATACTTACGTATAGAAACTATCCTTTCACAATAAAATGTGAATAACCTGAACAAGTAAGAACAACATGAAATGTCCAAAGAAAAAGAAGTTCAACTGTACCAGTATTCTGTCTGTTACTGAATGTTTTGTGTATTTGTGGATCCACCGTCATCTGTAAGTTGTGTTAATAATAAGATGAGACATAATATTGTAGAAATTGTACTTATTTTTCTAAATAAATATCAGGTTGTACATGGTTGTTCAAGTTACTCACATTTTCATTGTGTAATTAATTTTTTTTGACACTAAAACAGAGAGAAAACTGGATTATTATTCATTCACTTTTATATGTTGGGTTATTTTACTGGTCCCAGATCTGAACTAAACTGAGTCTGACACCCTGTTCTAGTCTAACATGAGACAGAAATGTGTTTTATTTTGTATTTTATTTCTCCTAAACTGCTCTGACTTATGTTTTAAACCGTAAAGAACCAGATAAAACTGACACCAGGGTCAGATTGGAAACACTTACGTTTGGTGATGACTCTGTTGAGGACGTTTTTTCAGTTCGTTGGCTGTTATTTCCATGTCCTGAAGCCAGAGGAACAGAACAGCGGGGGTTAACTCAGTCCGTCGGCACAGTCTGCAGCAGGTTATGGTGATCATAAAGAAAATAAAGCGTCAGCGAAAGCCTTAAACTCCGCCCAGTTTCCTCACATGACTCACATCGCCGGCTATCTCCTGAAAAATGGTCCTGAACTGCTGGTCCTCCTCGCTCTCTTCCCCTGCCGAGGCCGGCGCCGGCTGAGACGCCACGCCGCCACCGCACACAAACAGAAGAAGAAGAAGAAGAAACAGACAGAACGCACAAGAAGACGACATGTTAGTCCTGGGATTATGGGATGGTACTGTCTGTTCCATGGAAAAACAGCTTTATCGGTTGTATTATCTATTTATAATAGGTTAATTAGAATCAGAATACTTTATTATAATAATTATTATGTGTTACAGTCGCTCCATTTAAGTCTAATAAAATAAAAGTAGCAGGAAAAAATTATCAATACAATAAAAAAAATATATAATAATTTTATATATATATATATATATATATATATATATATATATGCATGTTATAGATCATTATATGAACTGTATAATATGCTACAACAGTTAAAACTGTTCTAACTATTTATGAGTGCTTCTATTTGTAAACATTCTAAATATATTCATAATCTATAATAAATGATGGCAAAATAATGATTACTGTTATAATATGTGCTTTGCTTATAAAGGTTAACTCTCTTTATTATCCCTGTAGAGAAATTTTTCCGCATTTTACCCATAATGCACACAGATTAGCATTAGCATTAGCACATAATTATAGCGATGACCAAAGAACAAAACCTTCCACTTGTAAAATGCACTTTTTTGAGAATGCTATTCATAAATAATAATAATACAGTCCAAAAACAGTATTTTTTATTGAGTATTGTAAACAAATAGCGTTTGGCAAAAAAGTACATTTTTCAGCAGGGAGGTTTTGTTCTTGATTAGAAATATGTCCATAATGGACTGAAAACATCCCATAAAAAAGACCAGAGTTAAATTTTCACATGGATTAAATAGTTTCAGAGCCTTTTCTGAATGATGTGGCTCAAGTTAAGTCATCCAGTTCAGACATAAATGATTAAAATTCAGTTTCTAGTGTCACATACATCTGAAATATTATATTATCATATGCTGTACTTGTTGCAGATTATTATTATTATTATTATTATTATTATTATTATTATTATTATTGCCTTCACTGAAATAACCCCAATAATGCAGCCTTTTCATCCTTAAATCCGCCAAAGTGAAGGAGGACACTTACCACCGGATGGTCGGCCTCGATCCTGTTCTCTATCTCCCTGAGTGAAGACGAACAGACAGCAGTCACCATGGTGACAAGTCACAACATCCGGACATCAACCTGCGACCTAATGGTTTACCTGAATCCAATCACCTACTGCTCATCAGAAACTGAACAAAGAGTCGAGTAAGGGTTAATCTACAGGATGGATCTACTGTGTCTAAGAGTCACAAACACAAACACAATGCAGCTGGGAACAAAATGTGTTCGTTAATACCACCTGATGCTCATTCTCCTCTGTTTACTTCTTGTTTTGTCACATTTTGGGTCTTCTTGATAGTAGACGATGTCTTTTTTTGGGCTTGATGAGGTTAAATTTGTCATTAATATTTGTTTTAATGCTTCATAAATCACCAGATGGGAAAGTGACAGTTATCAGTTAATAATCTAATTCATTAACCCTTCCATTCCCACCGAATCACCAGCGATCCAGGCAACATTTTGTGTTAAATTAACCCATAAAGACCCCGTGCTACTTTGGTGAAAGTTCCAAAATGATTTTTTCTGTATATTTAACCTGTCTTAAGTGATTCATCACCATTTATTATTATATTGTCCTCTGTATTTTGCTTTTTTCAGTGTAAATCATTTATTTTCATATATTTAATTCACTGATCCTGTGGTTGTTCATAAAAGCTCAGATTAAAGTTGAGAAAGCTGAAGAAAAAGTGACTTTTTCAGCAAATATATCAGTAACTGAACATAAAAACCAGCATTTTCATCCACTGTCAATAGTCACTTTTCCATTGACCCTTAAATTGTGCGAATATAACTGGTGCATAAAAATTTGCCTGATGGAAAAACGATAATTTCGCCAAAACTCTCGTTTTTGGTGAAAAGTTTTTGCGCTGACAAAAGGTGGTCTTTCGGGTGTAGTGAAATGGTAAATCATGCAAAACTGCAATGGAAAGACCTTTTTGCACAACTAGAGTCATGTGAACAAAAAAAAAAAAAAAACAGATGTTGATGGATGCTACAACAAGCAAAGAAAAGAAGAGTTTAAAACAAACATGGTGCGGTTTGTGTGGACACACCAGGAAACCCAGTCCTTATTTAATTTAGTACGAGATAGAGGGGTAACGAGCATTCTAGACTCAACACAACAGATATTTATGTTCCTCCCCATGTTTATGGAATGACTTCTTGTGTCATCTTGCGATGATAAACAAATCATCGCTTTTGTGAATAAACAGAAAAATCAACATTATGCACTTCTGTTTTTTCGACATTTAGTAAATATCGGTAAAGTTTTGCGCAGACGACGTCCAATGGAAAAGTGACTAGTGATCCAACTCCATGGGTTTTACTGGTGAATCAATGTTGTAGAGATGACGGTGTTTCCATGGTAACTACAGAGCCTCTGAACATCCAAATGAGTCATATCTGATGACCATGAAAAGACAAATAACTGTATTTTACACCAATTATTTACATGTATTGATGGGATTAATGGATCAACAGGTATTAAACAGTTTAGATCAGTACATGGTTTTGGTCAGCAGTGGATGTTTGGGTCTTTATGGGTTAAAGTTTCTTTAATTTACAGTATTCCTGAACCCAAAACATAATTAGTGAAAGAATCCTGAAGCTCATGGGACTAGTATATGTAGTTAAGTTTGTATTTTAGCTGCATAAAAAAGGAAACGTTCTGAAACTATAGAGGTTATTACCGCTCGAATCAGGTGTTATTGATTCATTTTGTCCTTGTGGTTCTTTAATAAACTATGGAAGTTGGTAAATCAGTGAAAATCAACAAACGGTCACTTACTATTTTTTGTTGTTTTTAATTGTACCGCTTTTTATGTCTTTTAATCTATTGTTGTATTTTATTCATTATTTAGGTTTTATTTATTCTTCTGTACAGCACTGTTTTCTTTTTGGTACAGTTGTTCTATGTATTTTAATCTATTCTTGTATTGTATTTTTTATTTTGGTTTTCCTTTATTCTTCTGTACAGCAATTTGGTCCACTGTGGTTGTTTTAAAGTGCTTTACAAATAAAGTTGGATTGGATTAGACTTTATTTCACCATCACTTTACTGAAAATAAATTTAAAAAATTGTTAAAAAAAAAAAAAAAAGAATCCTTTTTTTTTTTTTGCACATTTTATGGTAGTTTTTATTCTACCCTATTTACCTTTTACATATTTATCCTTTTATCTTCCTCCTGCTACAACACTGAGACCAGGGTAACTATATTTGGTTCTATTACGTACCATTGATTGATGACATTAAAGCTGAGTCTGATAGATCAGGTGGGAATGAACAGGTTAAACTTCTTGTAATATTTGAGGATCCATATTTATCTGTTTTTTTTAAGCCCATCTGTGTTGTCTGTGCTGGTCCGTCCCAGAGCCAGCTTTGGGTGGGGGGGGTGGGGGGGTCCATCCTGTCAGGTGGTCCAGGGCAGCCGGAGCTGGATGTTTGTGGTTGAACATGCAGGACTGAATATTATGAAAGTTTACCGGTGTATGCCCATATCTGACGTGGCTTGTCCTAAAAAAGATTCCATAACAGCTTCGAACTGGGGCCGATTTCTTCCAGCTCTACAAATCAAATCGCCGTTAAAATTGTTTGTTCTTGGTGGTTTGTGTCCCACCCCCAAAAAAAAAAACAACCCAACAACAAACCAAAACCCCCATCAAGTACAACTCTGGAGAGCAATTAAGAGACCAGACCTGAACCAAGAAGTGATCAGATAGAAGAGGAAGTTAAAATGGATTATCAGGCTGTTTAAAGGGTCTGTGTGTATTATTTCTACTGTCAAATATTAAGAAAAGACCTAAAATTATCCTTAGTGTTGACAATAAAGGTATATATGACATTTGTGTGACAAAAATAATATTCTGGTGTTTGTTAGTAATTAACTAATTAACCATTATAGGGTCAGTGTGAGGTATTTCTACTTGAAATTATCAAAAAAATAACCTTAAAATAAATATCTGTGAAGTTCTGCCAAAGATACCAATGTATTGGATTGTACAGATTTGAAATTAATTTTTTTCCAGTAACAGGGATTTATGTGACCACTAGAGGGAGTAGTGAGTCACTCAAGGCCAAGTTGAGGATGAGAACCAGAAAGAAACAACTGTCAGAGTCAAAGAAAGAAGTGATAAAAACTAGAGTTATTTTAGTCACTTTTCCATTGACCCTCAAATTGTGTGAATATAACTTATGGGTAAAAATTTGCCTAAAGGAAAACAAGAATTTCGCCAAAACTCTCGTTTTTTCAATTAAAAGTTTTTGGGTGTAGTGCAAATGATATATTTCGCAAAACTGTAAAGGAGAGACCTTTTTCCGGAACTGGAGTCACGTGAAAAAAAAACGATGTTGACGGAGGTTACAACAAGAAGAAGAAGAGTTTTAAAAGAAACATGGTGTGTATGTGTGGACACACCAGGAAACTGAATCATTTTTCAATTTAGTACGAGATAGAGGGGAAATATAATGATAATGATATATCATAATCACCAGGATATTTACGTCCGTCACCATGTTTATGGAATAACTTCTCGTGTCATCTTGCGATAATAAATAAACAAATTATCGCATTTGTGATTTAATGAAAAAAATGACATTAAGTACTTCTGTTTTTTCTACATTTTGTAAATATCAGTAAAGTTTTGCGCAGATGTCCAATGGAAAAGGGACTTATGTTGTTTCTACTGGACTCAGCTATAAATGTAAAGAATGGAGTTTGATGGTTAAATGTCAGTGTTTCTTCTAATGTTAATGCTTATGAAGGTATAAAGTTATTATGGGATGTTCTTATCTTTGCTAAGTTGCTGTTTGTTGATCCACGGTTCAGACTAAACTGCGACAGTTCTGACCTTGTTTGTTGGATTCAAACAGATCTTTAGTTCATCTACTGACAACACAAACCAAACAGAAAACAGGTGATTAGTTTCACTGTGGCTGTTTTAGTCTAAAAACAGAGCTAAGCTAACAGAGCTAAGCTAACAGAGCTATAATGTAAATCAGCTGATGCAGCACCTGACACATTGTTATTTTAGCAACTGTTAAAATAAGTGACTATGAGTTTTAGTTTTTGAATAAAACTTGATGATTCCATAATACAGATGTGGAAACTATGAGCTTTATCTTTTATTCAGTGACTGATTCAGTCTGTGGATACATCGGGTGGATTTGTTGGTGGCTTTGGTTTTAAGTGTGTTCTGGTACCAGACTGACCCCTGCTGGTGAGAGTTTGGAATATCAATACTACTAAATAATAATCAACAATACTTAATATCAATTCTATATTCTTTAAATGAACATGAGCTTGATTTTTGCATTATGTGTGATGTGAAACCCTGTATTTTCTATCGCTTCGATCGTTTTCTCCAAATAAAGATCTAAATGCCATTATTGTTTCTTATAATTTGGAAGAAATGTCTCTACGGTAAATAATAACTTAGACATAGAAATAACAGTGGTCTCTTAATTGTTCCCAGGGTTGAACACATAAATCAGAACTGTAAAACAACATGAAAATCTACACAGTAGAGCTGAGTATTGTAGTAAATACATGTTCGTACTACACTAGTGATGTTTTTTTTTTACATTTGGGACAAAATCTGCATTTTGATTTGCATAAAGAATACGAACATCTATTCATTTTTAAAAAAAACTGTATTTACACCTATTTGTCATTAATGTAAAAGCCAAAATCAGAATGATTTGACTGGTTTCTGACATTGACTTGTGCTGTATTTCAATACCCAGCTCTGGTAAAACACAGAAATGCTACTAAACACACTGCTGCCACACGCCCGGCCGCCCACTGCGCCCCTTGCAGGCCAACCCTGATCGCCCTCACCCACTCACTCTGAGGTGTTCCTCTTTTCAGAGAAG
Source organism: Sphaeramia orbicularis (assembly GCF_902148855.1). Lineage (NCBI taxonomy): Eukaryota > Metazoa > Chordata > Actinopteri > Kurtiformes > Apogonidae > Sphaeramia > Sphaeramia orbicularis. The sequence goes on along the minus strand of NC_043978.1, from coordinate 10,893,966 downwards.
ACCCTGAGGATGAACTCGCCCTCCTGGTGCGGCTCGTAGGTGGAGGGAACGATGACGTACTCGCCGGGGCTCAGGCGGAAGCGCTGGCTCACCTCGCGCAGGTTGATGTAGGACTTACAGCGAGCCTTGGACGAGTTCAACAGGAAGAAGTCCTTCTGCATGTGCTGCTTGTTCCCATGCATCTGAAAAGGATGCGAGGACGAGTCAAATTCAAGAAACGCCAATAATCACAGGTTGAATGAGTAGATATGGAAACAGCTGATGTAGGGTGTGGTGAAACTTAGAAAGTGCAGCTCCTCCGACGGACGTTCGTCCAGATCTTACCTCCTTTGGCACCTGAGAACAAACACAAAAAATGCTCACATCAAAAATAATCCAAATATAGATTCAGATTCGTTTCCTTTCTTCTCATTTAACCCATAAACACCCAGAGCTACTTTTGTGTCAGTTCCCAAATCAATTTTTCTCTATTTAACCTTTTCTTAAGTACTTTATCACAATTTATTATATTTAATTATAATATTATCCTCTGTATTTTGCATTTTTTGGTATAAATCATGTATTTCCCCCCATATTTAATTAGCTGATCATGTAGATGTTCATGAAAAAGAGTAAATTCAAAAGGTTTTCAGAATTTTACAAATCATGCAAAAATGAACAACTTTTGAATTCTGACCTAAAACAAATTGTTCAAAAATAATATGACATGAAGTGTAAAGTGTGCATAATATGCTCACCTAGATACCAGAAGGTTAACTTGTTTTGTTTGTTGATTAATAGTTACATTACTTTTACATTACATGACATTTTAAAGCAGCATATTGCTTTCGTCACCACTTTTTAATCAAATCTGTCAAACCCCAGTCATATCCTAAGTATCATGAATCCGAAAGTCTTTCCCGGATTACTCACCTGAATCTCTTCCCTCATGGTGAACAATTTCGAAGTGTACTCTACCATAAACAGTCCATTTGTTTACAAACAGAGCCGGGAGGTCACTCAGGCATTTTTGGAAATTTGTCGCGACGTGCATTGTGGGAAGCAGAGCTCCACGCAGCTGCAGCTGCAGCTGCAGTAACAAGAGGTAATGAAGCTGTTTCCTTGTTTGTTGCCGCTGCAGCCATAATGCGGCTGCGTAAAGCTCCACTTCCCACAAAGCATGTCGTGACAAATTTCTGAAAGTGCCCAGATTCATGATACTTAGGCTATGACTCAGGTTTTACATGTTTGCTGAAAAACTTGTGATGAACATCATACACAGCTTTAACATCCTTCAATACTTTCAAAAGACATTTTCTTCCGTCTTGGTTTCATGATACAAAATTGCTACCAGGGAGACGGATTAACATCATCTAGTCACTAGACGATGTTATATCCATAAAAGAATAATAATCCAGGGAGTACAGGATGAATGTGTTTTCCCACTAGACTGTAGTTGTGAAGTCAGGCTTCTTTCACTTATGGCAGCTGGCCAAAGTGAAGCCAGTCATCCCAGAGCACCACTTTGAGACGGTGTCCTTCATCACCACTGGGCTGGACTATTGTAATGCTTTGTTTTTGAGGATTAGAGGATCTTCCATCGCTTGTCTTCGAAGAGTGCAAAATGCCGCTGCGCGTCTTTTAACTGGCACTCATAAATATGTGCACATTTCTCTGGTTTTAGCGTCGCTCCATTGGTTGCCTGTCCATTTTAGAATCCATTTTAAAATACTTTTAGTTGTTTTTAAAACCTTCCATGGTCTTGCACCGCCCTACCTCTCTGAGCTCCTTCACACATACACTCCCACTCGCTCTCTCAGATCAGCTGCTGTTGATGGTTTCCAGACCAACGTGCAACCTACGAGGAGATCTGGCTTTTGCTGCTGCTGGTCCCAGACTGTGGACCAACCTGCCTCTGTAGATCACACAGGCTTCCTACTTGCCCATTTTTAAATTTCTTCTTAAAGCCCACCTGTTCTCCTTGGCCTTTTGACACTCATGCAATGTGGACATTTTGTTTCTGTTTTTATATTTTAACTTGTTTTATTTTATTTTATTGATCTTAATGTTTTTAATGCTTTTATTAATTTGTATTGTGCTTTTAATCTTCTGTACAGTACTTTGGTCCACTGTGGTTGTTTTGAAGTGCTTTAAAAATAAAATTGGATTGGATTGGAAAACATCTTCATCCTGAGCTCCCTGGACTATTATTCTCTTATATGTAACTTCAAATAAAACACTATATTTCAGTCAATATTTTCTATTGAATGAACCTTGAAACTTGATTCTGTGTCTTTTTTTAAGGTGTAAATGAGCGTCTTCACCTCATAAATTGCGAATCCAATGGTGAAGAGGTTGGCGCCCATCTTACGTTCTTTCCGTCTGTTCTTCTGCATCAGAGCGACCACAAATGTACATCCGACCTCGTTGTCCTCGGGGTCGTCGTCCTCCTCCAGTAGACGGAGGCGGTACTGAGGGTTCGTCCAGAAAGTGTCTGCAGGACGTTTAGAAGAAGAACCAGAGTGAACGGGATCGCTTTATAGTAAGAGACCTGTTTTTTCTTGTTTGCTTATTTTCTCATTTCATGTGAAATCACTGTGATATAGCGTTTGGTTAAAGATTCCATCTTCATATTTTGTGATGTACTGATAATTCATAACACTATTACACTGATGGTAAATTGGCAAAGATCCAAAACATCCACCAGTAACTAAAACCATCTACTGATCTAAACTGTTTAATAGATGTTCTTCCATTCATCCCATCAATACATGTAAATAATTGGTGTAAAATACCCCAATTATTCATAAGATAAAATGCACAAAAACTGAGCAAAGTACTTGAAAAATAAGGAAAAAATGAACCAAAAAACTTCGAAATATGGAATAAAAGTGAACAAATACTTCTAAACTGAGGAGAAAATGAACAAAATACTTGACAAATGAAGAGAGTTAATAGTTTCATAACATCCAGAATCTTGTATTTATTCTGTTAACCCTCAAAAACCAAAACCATCTATTGATCTAAACTGTTTAATACCTGTTGATCCACTAATCCTATCAATACATGGAGATAATTGGTGTAAAGTTACAGTTACAGTTGGACACTCAGAGGCTCTGTAGTGAACGTGGAAACACCGTCTAAACCAGTGGTTCCCAGTCTTTTTTGGCTTGTGATCCCATTTTAACTTCACAAATTTCTGGTGACCCCAGACATTCAAAACGGAGCCTTTATTTTTTTTTTTTTACCTAAAATTAATTAGTTTTTGATCATGTAATAGTTTGCTATACTATGTTGCACATAAACATTAATTTTAGAGGACATTTAGTCTATATCATGGATATTATTATAGATGGAGGCAGAAAAGCCAGGTGTAGATTACTGCACAAAGGAGAATTTTTTTCCTTGGTCAGGATATGTACAGTCAGTCCAGTTTGGATTTACAAGGCTGACAATTAATACTGAACAAACAAGAACTCAAACTATGAATTATGAAAGAGCTGCAGCATCTGAAACTGACCACAATGAACATTTGACAGATAAACAGAACCACAGTGCTGCAGTTTCAGCTTCAGTTTGTCATGTCTTTTATGGATTGGGATTGTCTCTCTATACTCACCGTATATTTTTAATAAGTAAGTTTTTCATTTTTATTCTTATCAATTGCTACAAATTTCAGGTGACCCCATTTGAATTCCAGGCGACCCCACATGGGGTCCCGACCCCAAGGTTGAAAAACACTGTCTAAACCTACTAAAAGTCATAAATATAATGTATATTTTAACAATAAACCTTATTGTTTTTGTTCTAATGTACAAGATAAGCCTGTAAAACTGGTTTATACGGTTGACATGAAGTTACTGAAGGAAAATGAGCAGAAAATACAACAAAAGTAATGATGAAAATTCAATTTGGTTTTGAGTGGATTTTAGCAAAAAGCTGTAATATTGGATAATTAAAATCAGATGTTTTATCCAAATTAACCCTCACGTCCATAAAATATGGATGTTTTTTTTATGACATTACTCATGTAACAAACAATGAGAAGACCTAAGGTCAGAGTTCAGAGGCCGTTCTGGATCATCAGACGGTTCTGGACTCTCCGTGGTACCTGGGTAGTTCCTGCATCCTCCGGCCGAGCAGCCCCTCACCCACCGGCCTTCGTTCACAGAAACCGTCCACTTGTGGATCTTGTCGTCCTCCAGGGCGTCAGGGGTCAGGTTGCAGATCTCAATCTTAGTGTAGTTCTTCTTGAAGTCCTCGAATGACATCCTGAAAAAGAAGAAGGAGAAGAACAAGAAGAAGAACAACAAGGACAAGAGAGAAAGAACAAGAAGGAGAAGAACAAGAAGAAGAAGAACGAGAAGGAGAAGAAGAACAAGAAGGAGGAGAAGAAGGCAAAGAAAAAGAAAAACAACAAGGAGGAGAACAAGGAGGAGAACAAGAAAAAAAGAAGAACAAGAGGAAAAAGGAGGAGAAGAACAACAACAACAAGGAGAGGAGCAAGAAGAACAAGATGAAAAAAACAAGGAGAAGAAGGAGAAGAAGAAGGTGAAGAAAAACAACAAAGAGAAGAAGGGGGAGAAGAAGAAAAACAAGGAGAAGAAGAAGAAAGAAGATGAAAGAAGAAAAAAACAACAATGAAGAAGAAAGAGAGAAGAAAGAGAAGAAAAAGAAAAAAACAAGAAAAAGAAGAAGAGAAAAGAAAAAAAAGAAAACAAGAAGAAGAAAAGAAGAGAAAAAAGAAAGAAAAAAACAAGAGAAGAGAGAAGAAGAAGAAGAAAGAAAAAAAAGAAAAACAAGGTGGAGAAGAAAAAGGAGAAGAAGAAAAACAACAACAAGGAGAAGGAGGAGAAGAAGGAGGAGAGAATTATATAATGTGAATTATTCAAGGATCTTATCTGATCTGAAAATGTCCTGAAAATAAACTCATAACTGATTTCATCCAGCTCTGGTCAGAATCCGAACTGGCTTCATTTCCCAAATATTTTTACAAATGTCAGGCCCTGGATTCTTTTTTTTTGTTTTAAATGGATGAAGGTCAACAAACCTGAACAAATAAAGTGCAGATAGAACAAAAAAATGAGACAAAAATGAAACAAAGTGACTGAACTGAATGAACTCTATAGGAAAAGTGTCCTGAGTTAACTTTGTTATTATGTGACTATATTAATAAATCTGTTTCATTTCATAAAGGGTGTTTTTGCTGACATGTCTTCATATGTCTCTTAAATCTTGCTTTATTTGTTACTTTGTCTTCTTCCTGTTTCCATCTTGTTGCTTCTTTTACATAATTCTGTCTCTTTTATAACATTTGATGATAGAATTTCCCATCATTTATCGCTCAGCTGTAGTTTTTCTGGGACTAAAGTTCGACCCGTTGGATTAACCTGGTGCAAACCGTTGGACCTACCAGAACTCTCCGTCCTCTGCGTTCTGATGCTGTAGTTTCTCCTTCTCGGCCTTGGACAGCGTGGCCCATTCCTTAGAACTGTCCATCAAACACAGACAGAATCACACACACCCTATAAAACTGCAGAATGACTTAAACAGAGCAGGTTGCGTTCAGGTGTCGGGGTGCTCGTACTTGTCGCTCCAGGGGCCGTTCCACTCCACCTGACCCCACGGGTTCCTCAGTCTCACCAGACGGACCTTGGACTCCTTGTGTTGAGACGCTTTACACTGAAACAACAGAAGGAAAAACAGGTGATTTGTGTTTCTCTCCTGTTTCCGTTCATTATTAAAGTGGATCTTCATCAAACAGCTGCTGTTGTTACATTAAACCTGCAATAAAACAGCTACGAACGTTACTAGGATTAAATCTATGTCATCATGTGGGGTCAGGATTAATGATGGATAAAATGAGGTGAGGTAAGGTAAGGTAGGGTAAAGTAAGGTAAAGTTGGATTAGATTAGATTAGATTAGATTAGATTGAGTTAGGTTAGGTTAGACTAGATTAGATTAGATTAGATTAGATTAGATTAGATAAAGTTAGATTAGATTAGATTAGATTAGATAAAATTAGATTAGATTATATTAGATAAAGTTAGATTAGATTAGATTAGATTAGATAAAATTAGATTAGATTAGATTAGGTTAGATTAGATTAGATTAAGTTAGGTTAGATTAGATAAAATTAGATTCGATTCGATTCGATTCGATTAGACTAGATTATATTAGGTTAGGTTAGATGAGGTTAGGTTTGATTAGATTACATTAGATTAGATTACATTAGATTAAGTTAGGTTAGATGAGGTTAGGTTTGATTAGATTAGATTAGATTAGATTAGATTAAGTTAGGTTAGATTCGATTAGATAAAGTAAGATTAGATTAGATTAGATTAGATAAAATTAGATTAGATTAGATTAGATTAAGTTAGGTTAGGTTAGATTAGATAAAATTAGATTAGATTAGATTACATTACATTAGATTAAGTTAGGTTAGATTAGGTTAGGTTAGATGAGGTTAGGTTTGATTAGATTACATTAGATTAGATTAGATTAAGTTAGGTTAGGTTAGATTTGATTAGATAAAGTAAGATTAGATTAGATTAGATTAGATAAAATTGAACTTTATTGATCCTTCAGGAAATTTAAATTCCAGTATCAGCACAAAAACAAATATATACATATAAGTAATATTACAAGATACAAGAAATAGTATAAAAAAAATAGTAATAACAGTAGTTATAAAAACAGTAGTAAAAAAAACAGGTAATTATATATTAGCAGTAGAAACGCTAAATAATGAAGTACTAACAATAATAAATATGTAATTATGTTATAATATGCAATATGTACGTATATATATTTTTAGTGCTGCCAAACAACTAAAATTTTTAATCAGATTAATCACAGGGTTGCTGTGGATTAATCACGATTAAATATAATTCATTTTTAATCTATATTAATTGCATTTCGTTTTGCATCAGCAAATTGACTCAAGGTGGTTGTGGCTCAGTTGGTAGAGCGGGTTGTCGGTTCGAATCCTGCATCCAACTGTCCACATGTCGCAGTGTCCCTGGGCAAGACACTGAACCCTAGTGGGGTCCCAGTTGGGCTTGACAGCCGCCTACTGGTGTATGAGTGTGTGTGTGTGTGTGTGTGACTGGGTGAGTGGGAGGCTTTGTAAAGCGCTTTGGGCACCATAAAAGTGTGGAAAAGTCCTGTGCACCGACCATTTACTAAGAAAGAAGGGAATAAATGTGCACTTAACGTGTTTATTAAACACCTTCAACAGTTTCAATAAAACTTCAAAAAAACAGCTGTACCCAACTGTTCCGTCCTGGGGTTTTTTGTCCTCATATTTCCATCCAGAGGACCAACGTGCTGTTTCCACTCTCCATCTTTTGGGTTGGTTCTGCTGCCTGTCACTACCGGATCAGCTGACCATGTGATCATGTGTATTAACGCTAACTCTACTGGGACAAACTGACCCAGATGTGTTGGAGGAGATGATCACAGTCATTCTGCAGATGGGTTTATGGAGTTAACATTTTTTTATCAGATTAATCACGATGATGGACTAATCTGCATTAATTTTGATGGCCCTAATATATAATTTAATAATCACTGGATAAATATTATAATAAAGTGATAATAGTATTAGTAGTCGTAACAACAATATAATAAGTAATATAAGTAAGTACTAATGCACTACTACTACTATGACTACTACTACTACTAATAATAATAATACTTAGGGGTTAAAGGGTTAACTGTTTCCATATTGTTGCATCTTCTACATGTTTCACATTATTAATCTTGTTTCCATTTTCACCCTACTGCGTCTTTTAGGAAGTATTGCCTCTTTCACATCATTTATCTCTCAGCTGTCATTTTTTAAGTTGTTTAGTATCTTAGTTTTGCGTCTGTTCTTACCTCCTCCACCGCCGTCACAGAGTAGGCGTGGCCCTTCACCAGTCCCGTCACAGTTCTGGTCTCGTATCGAGCAGGAACAAGAGCCTGAAGATGAAAGAAAAACAAAAGGGAATGGAGTGAAATGGAACCTAATTATAGAGAAAACAAAAACACATGAAAATGAACTAACCATCTACTTTCTTCACATCTCACTGAGGAAGAAAAATCTACCATGCAACTTTAAGGAAATATTGATGTTTATTTGTCATATCCTCATGAACAGGACATCTTACAGCTGTAGACATGTGTCCCAATATTTATGTCCAAATAGTTTAGAAACATCAATATTTACTTAAAGTTTAATGGTAGATTTTTCTTCCTCAGTGAGATGTGAAGAAAGCAGATGGTTACATGTGGTAGAAAATTATTATTTACAGTCAGAGCAGGAAAAATATTTTAGAAATTTAGAGGAAGAACATTTAAAATCATGATTTAAAAAAATCAATGGTGAGAGAAATTAAGAAAAACCATCTCTGAGTCATTTTGGAAACAAAGATAAGAATTTAAACCAAACTAACCAATGCAATCATATTTATCCCATAATATAAAACTATATTCCAACATTAGTCATTATTGTTTTCTTAGAAAAGAAACACCTGAATTCAAAGTGTCCACATACTTTTGTCCATATGGTGTATATATTTAAACCTGTTTAGTTGTTAATTTGATGTTCAGTTCTATATTTCTTCGTTTACTTAGTTTAATAGTTATCCAGTCTGAAATAGGACATTTCTAGAGATTTAAGCGGTGATTATTTTTATGTGAATTTACTTGACGGGTAAAATATACACGGTCTTATTATACGCAAATGAAATGCACAAAATGGGATGAATGTGTGACTTGTAGCTGTTATTAATTTGCAGATCTTGTCCCTGTTTTTCTAAGAAACTACACTAATGCAAAAATAGAGACTAACAGTATGGATAAAACATAAACGCTGACACAGATCAGGAAACAAACACCCAATAGTGCAAAAAGAAAAATAACAAATACAAACACCAACAGACTAATGCTCCAAATACTTTTGTCCATGTGGTGTATTTGTTTTAGTGTCAAATTAACCATAAACTATCATAACCCATTGTCATAATACTGAAGGGATGCCACAGATGGGATATTTTCTGACTTGCGGTTTATAGGGGTGTAAGAAAAGATTGGTTCCGCAATATATCGCAATATTTCTTATCACAATACTGTATCGATATTAAAAATAGGACCAATGGCCCTGTAGCTTACCGGCCAAATTAAAAGCTTTGGGAAATGTATCCAGATGCCATTTATTATCACCCAGTTATGTGTATTTATTATATTACAGAAATGGCCCATGTTTTGGTCATATTCCAATCAGATCTGTAAAAAATTCAAATTCCATCTTGATATCATTGATACTTAGTGATTTATTGGATCAATCCACTTCCTATCTCTTATAATGGGAAAATTTTTTCAAAGTCGCACCAAATCCAGAATCAGATCCAGATTGAAATAATTTCAATACTTCGTGTTGACATCATCATACAGAAGCTGTATACCAAGTTTGAAGTCAATCAGAACTGGAGTTTGGGAGAAGAAGGACAATTGAAATTTTTTCCCCATAAGAGCCATGTTAATTTTCCGTAAGTTCCTGGATCCAGAAGAAGATCCTGATCAGCATGTGGACATTATGTTTTGGTCATCTCCCCATCAGGGCTGGACTGTAGAAATTTACACTGGATATAATTTATATTTACTGAGTTATTGCATCGATCCACTTCCTGTCTCTTATAATGGGGACATTTTTCAAAGTGGCACCAAATCCAGAATCAGATCTGGATCCAAATAATTTCTCTAACTTTTGTTGACATCATCATAAAGAAGCTGTATACCAAGTTTGAAGTCAATCGGAATGTCGTTTCAGAGAAGAAGACGATTGAAATTTTGTAACAGACGACAGACGACGCCGGACACCACATGACGACAATAACTTACGGCCTGTCGGCTGGTAAGCTAAAAAGTACTGTATCGATATTTTTAGATAACTATTCAAATGCAGATATGGTGAAGGTTCATTATTGTTTTTCGATTTTCTTTTTTGTTATATTTTATTTATTATTATTTAACACTCTTTTATTAAATAATGTTAGTTCCTTTGTTGGGATTGAACTAAAATAATGTTCTGATGTTAGTTCCGAACTAATAGAATATGAACTTTTGAACAGGATCTTAAACTGTAATGTCTGGAAAACATCATTTCAGTTTTAACACAGGAACATTTTGTGATATAGCATTAGATCCTGTTGGGATCAAATACAAATGTGTTTAGTATTTGTGCAGATTTGGGGTGCTAATTCAATTCTTCAAGGAAAAAATCATTTTAAAAAAGAAACAAACAAAAAAACTGTATTTTTAACCAGTATTGTGATAAATCGTGAAATACTGTATTGTGATCCTAGTATTGTGATTTGTATCATATCACCAGATTCTTGCTGATACACAGCCCTAGTTGTTAAATCCCAGATGTGTGTGTGACTCACGTCGATGGAACAGCCCATGAGCGATCCTCTCTGCAGAGCTTTCTTCATGATCTTGTAAAGCTCCTTGGGCGCCTCCTTCATCTCGTAGAACTCAGTGACTCCTCCGGTGAAGTCCTCCATGGCCTCTCGGTGGTGTTTCCTCCCTTCAGGGCCTCGTAGGAGCCGTGAAGCCTCCACGGAGAGACGAGGAGGAGGAGGAGGAAAGACAAAGAGTTAGAGGAAGAGGAGGGTTAGTAGAGCCCAGTGGGAGAAGAGGCTGATGTTAAGTGTCATGACATCTTCTATTTTAAAAGGGAAGTGGACTCTGTATGTGTGTATGTGGTGTGTGTGTGTGTGTGTGTGTGTGGTGTGTGTGTGTGTGTGTGTGTCTGTACAGAGCTGACTGCTGCAGTTTGGCATACTTTGTATTTTTGCTCAAGGAACAGAATAACAAAAACAGCAAGCTGATAGCACCAATATTTTGGGAGATATTAGGGTTCTTCTATGAAACTGGTCCTAAAAACAGGACATGGGGCTAAAATTCAACCAGACTAATGTTATGAAGCAAGTTTGGAAGCACTTTGGTTCTGCTTTAAAAATAAATACTTACTGAGATAAATGAGAAACTATTTTTCAGATAAAACATATTTTTTATATTATTTTACATTATATTTAACACAAAAATCTGCATGTAACACGATCAAAAGGACACAAAAATTACGTGCTACTATTTTTTTTTTTATATCTTTGTTCTCTCACAGGTACATTTTCAGAATTGAACTAATTGTTCAAGACAGAGTGTTTCACAAAATGACCGCTGTTGTAAAATCATTTGCAATTTATATATGTTTAACTGGGCAGGTTCTGCATGTAACACAAGTGGACACAATGGGTTCTACACCAAACCTGGAATGAGACTGAGACTGATGAAAAACCCACATGTGTGGATTAGAAAAAAACCACTGGGATTGACACATTTAACACAGTGTCTTTATTTACAGTCTATAGAAAACCATTTACACACGTTTTCACATCTAGTGCACTGACACCTAGAGAGATTTAATGTCCATATTTGGGTCCTATTTTTGGACCCAACATTTGATTAAAAATTCATTAATCATGGGATGGATCAGAGCAAGAGTATAATTTTATTGCAGTTATCTGAGGTCATCATTAGGTCCATCCTGAGGGGAAATATGTCTACATTTACCTTTCATTATTGGATCTAAAAAGCTGGAAAAGCGCCGATACTAAATAAACCCAGTTTCATAGAAGCACCCATTAGTAGTTGTGGAATTCAACAGCCTTACAATCATGTTGCTCTGCCCAGAATCATGTTGCTTACACTTCGAAACAACAGGTTAACATTACGCTTTGGCGGTGACTGCTGGACAAATGTGGTACAACATGCATGAATTACAACAAATATCTGTGCTGGGGGACCAGGGTGTTGCCCCTCAGGGTCAAAATGTACATTTAGAAAACACCCCCTTTTCACATCCCACCCTCGGTATTGATGATGATGAAGTCTAGGAGGTGGAAGATCTTTTCCCATAAGTCAGCTCTCCCCAACATAAAAACAACCACATCTTGAATGCACTAGTTTTAGTATATTTAGTCCATGTAAAAGAAATGAGGAGGTTTAAAGTGTGTGGAACCATGGAATGAAGAAGAATTTAACCATTTAGTGTCTGACATTTTTAGATGAGTGTTCCTCTGAAAAATCTCAGGATTTATTTTTCTGTGACTGAAATGTAAAGGTTGCACAGACTTGAATAAACTGGGAAAAGCTGGGATCACCATGTTACTACAGATCTAATATTGGAGGCTTTTATTTCATGTATAGACTAACCCTTAAAAATACTCTATTAAGACACACAATTAGAACAGCAGCTTGTACGTCCCTGAAATAAAGTGTAAATAAACTAAAGGTCATGATGCAGTGTAGGACAGAACGCTGACTCACTTGGCGTAGGCCTTCTCCAGCAGAGCGCTCCAGAACTCATTCCTCTCCGCTGACTTGGTGAACACCAGCTGGTTGTTGAAGGTGGGGATGCGGTCGTCAATGACGACGTCCACCCAGTCTCCATAGCGCCAGAACTAGAGGAGACAGGGATGAGAGTTGTATTTGTGTGTGTCTGTGTTTGGTGTGTTTTGTCTGGACTCTACAGTACATGAGGGCGGGTTCAGACCTGGAAGTGGAAGATGCCAGCGTAGCTCTCAGAGAAGCTCTGCTCCTGAGGAACCACTCTGTACAGGAGCTTCTCATTCAGGGTGAGGCAGGCGATGGCAGCCAGCAGCCAGCAGTCACCTGGAAGGAAGACCATTACACAGATCAGACAGATGGAACTGATCTGAACAGAACTGATCTGAACAGAACTGATCTGAAATAGAACAGATCTGAACAGAACTGATCTGAAATAGAACAGATCTGAAAAGAACTGATCTGAACAGAAATGATCTAAATAGAACTGATCTGAACAGAAATGATCTAAAATAGACTGATCTAAAATAGAACTGATCTGAACAGAACTGATCTGAACAAAACTGATCTGAACAGAACTGATCTGAAATAGCACTGATCTAAAATAGAACTGATCTGAACAGAACTGATCTAAAATAGAATGAATCTGAACAGAACTGATCTATAAATGGAACTGATCTAAAATAGAACTAAACTAAAATAGAACTATTCTATAAATGGAACTGTTTATCGTTTTATTGTATGTTCATAGTTACATTGTATGTTTATAAATATATTGCATGTTTATAGTTACATTGTATGACTATTGTCATATTGTGTTCATAATCATATTGTATGTTTACAGCTACATTGTATAATTTATAGCAATATTGTATGTATATAGTTAGATTGTTGGTTTATAGTTACATTGTATGAATATAGTCATATTGTATGTTATAGTTAAATTGTATGTTTATAGTTGCATATTTATAGTTATATGTTTATAGTTATACTGTATATTTATAGTTATATGTTTATAGTTATACTGTATATTTATAGTTATATGTTTATAGTTATATTGTATGTTTATAGTTAAATGTTTACAGTTATATTGTGTGTTTATAGCTATATGTTTATAGTTATATTGTATGTTTATAGCTATATGTTTATAGTTATATTGTATGTTTATAGTTACATGTTTATAGTTATATTGTATGTTTATAGTTACATGTTTATAGTTCTATTGTATGTTTATAGTTATATGTTTATAGTTATATTGTATGTTTATAGTTATATGCTTATAGTAATATTCTACTTTCTATTTCTTATATATTTCTACTGTTCCTTGTGGTGTCGTAGGCTTTAGAGTTTATTCATTTCAGTTTTCTGTGTAACTTGTACATATGGTGAAACTGACAAATGAAGCTGAGTCTGACTTGGACTAAAGCTGTCAGATGTCGACATAGACCATATAAACCTGTAGGTAACTGTAGTATCTGAGTAAAGGTATGCAGTTACTTTCCATCACTGATCACCTGAGCTTCATTCAATCGTGAAACCGTTACGTAAAGAACACACACACACACCTCACCGATTGTGCTTTGACTTAAAACAAAAACAAAGGCCGACAGGAACTCCTCTGATGGACGCGCTCTGTTTTGCTGGAGGAAAAGCCTGAGTGCTGACGGCGGTGTTTTCTGATTGTCCAGGTGTACAACAATGTAAGGTTTTCAACAGGGAACATTTAACAGGGTCTGCCAGGACTTTTGTCCCTGTGCTCCCCTTTATTTGCAGCCTGGACGGGACAACAATGAGAAATGCTGCTGGTCGGATTCCCTTCCAAAAGAGTAAGCACAATATAGGGAGGCCGCTGCAGACCGAGAGGCCGTGTGCAGGGATGGATGGGATGGATGAGATGTTCTACCAAACCTGAGCTGCATGTCCACATAACCTGAAGCAAACACAACTGATGCAAAGTCCACACATGTGTCTAAGAACAGACCAAATAATGCACCAGAGAAGAGCTAATACTGCTGTTAGAGCGGTGTTTTCACTTCTGTCCACTGAATGCATGTCATTTGTCCAGAACATAATCACTTCCACTGAACAGAACTTTACAAATTCCAAGTAATCTGAGTGAACCAAAGTCATAAACAGAGGAAAATGTGGCTGAAAATGTCCAAAAAAAAGCAACATTTACCCAGATCTCCCTGGCAGATGTCTGTCCTACTGGCTCCTCCAACAATAAACTGAGGGTTTTCACAGATTTCCTGCAACAGCAACAAACAAACATGAAGTTAAAGTTCAGCCTCATGTGTCTGATTGGAATATTACACCCAAAGAGGAAGTTGGAGATGCACTGGTTGTCTCTACATGAAGGTTTAGTGACTCCCATCGGTCCAAATATAACCACAGTGAGTATTTGAACCCAGAGGGTCGTAAGGTGAACCCGTACCCCACCGGCCCACCTCCCCCCCTGCCTGTCCGCGGTCCGACCCCCTCCTACCTTGGGCCTCTTCCAGACGATGTTCTTGACCTTGTTGGACTTGTGTCCCAGCTCCTTGAAGCCCAGAGACTCCACTGTGGCCGGGAAGGAGTCATCCTCGAACAGGCTCTTCCTCTGACTGCACTCCTGCCTCAGGGTGTTGTAGTCCTGGCCGTTGAATCGCAGCGGTTTGTTCAAAGATCCTTCCCCGTCTCTCCTTTCTCGTTCCCGGATCAACCGGTCACAGAAGAAGCCAGACGGTGTGTAGGGCATTTCGTCTCAGCCGCCTTTTTCCCCTCTTTTTTGTTAAAAAAAAAACTAACCTTTTGCAGCTTGTACTAAAGTCTTACAAGCCTAAAAGCCCTGGCATAAATCCAAACAGCTAATGTGTGATTGGCTCTTTCTTTGTGTGACGTCTCCCTCCCCTTCGTCACAGAACAGATGCAAAACCTCGGTGTGAAAGAGACGTTCGCTCCACATGCATTCACCTTTGCATTTCCATATGCACACATATGCACGCCAACCCACACATCACGTAAACGTCTATTTGTTGCGTTCCCATTGGACGAAACCAAACAATGGCGGTCCCGGGGCCGTGGCGACCCGGTACCATCATTGTTGGGTGACACAAAGGCCAGTGGGCCACGCCAGAGGGCATGTAAAGAGAGGTGAGTAGATGGCCTGCCTCAGCAGAAGGCATTCAAGCCCTTTAAACCTGGTGTCAATGGAGCTCAGCATCGAGCAGCCTCAGCACAACCACAGCAGCTAATGTTACCAACACCATTATTTTATGTTATTATATCCATAGCATCATAGCATTACTGCATAAGTCACACACAAATGGACAAAAGTATGTGGACGCATTCAATTCAGGTGTTTCTGTTCTAACAGGGCTCTGGGATACAAAACAATAATGACTACTGTCAGAATATAGTTTTATATTATGGGATAAATATCATTGCATTGGTTAGTTTGGTTTAAATTATCTTTGTTTCCAAAATGACTCAGATGTTTTTGACTTAATTTCTCTCAATATTTATTTTTTATCCATGACTATGATTTTAAATGATCTTCCTCTAAATTTGCATATTTTTCATGCTCTGACTGTAAATAATAATTTTCTACCACTACTAACTATCTAGTTTTTACACATCTCACTGAGGAAGAAAAATCTACAAATCACCTTTAAGGAAACATTGATGTTTATAAACGATAAGATAAGATAAGATAAGATAAGATAAGATAAGATAAGATAAGATAAGATAAGACTTTATTTATCCCACTGTGGGGAAGTTTCACAGTTAACAGCAGCAACAAACAACAAGCAAGTGCAGAGAAAAAGACAAATGAGACAAAAAACAAACACAAACAAGTGTAAATTAAAATATAAAGAGAAAAAAATAAGAAATTTGGTAATTATATATAATTATATTTATGTAAATAAAGAATGTGAATTAAAAATTAAATATTATTTACATATTTACATCATCATGGCTGCACATGTACATAGTGTGATAAAGGGGTGGTGGACATAAATATTGGGACACATCATGTCTACAGCTGTAAGATGTCCTGTTCATGATAATTTAAAGTAAAAACATCAATATAAATAATCAATATATTTATCCCATAACATAAAACTATATTCTGACATTAGTCATTATTGTTTTGTATCCCAGACCCCTGTTAGAAAAGAAACACCTGGATTCAACGTGTCCACATACTTTTGTCCATTTGTGTATGAGTTAGACTGGATAATGATAGATTTAGCTCTGATCAGAACCTCACTCCCATATTTTGGGTTTAGTAGAAGAGCACAGACGATCATTACAAGGCTGCAAAAGATCACAGCGACGTTAAAAAAAAACCTAAAAGAATCATCAATGTTTGAGCAGAAAAAACTCTAAATGATGTTTAACATAAAAACAGAAAAGGGAAAATAATAAAAATATGGAATAAAAGCCTGTAGAAGTCCTTATTAATCTTATCAATATTAAGTGAAGAGGAAACGCTGTATTCAGAAACAGACAGTGATCAACAACTGATTGACTGTCATTACTGAGGAGTTATTATTATTATTCCTTTTACATTTAACCAGAATTATTATAATTAATGGAAATTATAACTAAAGCAGTATCATCAGTAAAAGTGTTGAAAATCATGCCTAGTTAATAAAAACAGTGAACAGCAGGGAAAATCGCAGTATCGCCCTTTGTTTTTTGAAGTGATGAAAAAATTTAATTGTTAATTGATTTTAGACAATATTGTACCTTTAATAAATATTTTTAAGTTTCATGTAAGTGTAAGAACTTCCTCATAATACCTCAAAAACAAAAATGAAAATGCAACAACTAAATGTATATAACATTATAATGTTATTATTTTTATAATAAAAAAAGAAAAATCAACTGTTGTTAAAAGATCATTTAAAATGAACCATGAAGGTGGTTTTAGTGAAAAACACTGATGTTGTTGATGTGTCATTCTGTGGAATTAAATGTTATCTTTTCCATCTGTTTCATTGTGTTTTAACCATTAAAGACTTTTTAGTATTTTTGATGCAACTACCAAATGATTTTTCTCCAAATTGAACCTTTTATACGTGATTTATCATTATTTATTATAATCTCTGTGTTTTAGATTTTTCATCATAAATCATATATTTTCCTGTATTTAATTCACTGATCATGTAGATGTTCATTAAAGCTCAGAGTAAATTCAAAGGTTATTATATCAAATCAGAGAAAACTGACAAAAAAGTTACTTTTTCAGTAAAATCTCTCATTAACTGAACATAAACCAGGTGTCTCCATCGACTGTCATTGATCCAACTCCATGTGTTTTACTGGTGAGTCAATATTCAATTTTTATTCATTTTGTTGCTCATTTTCTCCATGTCATTTATTATTTAATAAATTTTCTGATTCACTTTTGTTAATCTTGTTAATGTCATTTATTATTTTACTTGCTTGTGTTCATTTTTAATCCTTTTTTTCCCCCAATTTAGTTCAGTTTGTGGATTATTTTGTTAACATTACTTATAATTTTGTTTGATTTATTATTCATTTTTGTTCATTTTATCCATTACCTTGGCAGATTTTGCTCATTCTGTTGCTAATTCTATTCTCTTTTACTTTATTTTAGTAAATTTTTTGCTTATTTTTTTCACATTATTTATTATTTTCTAGGTTGTTTTATTCATTTTTGTCCATTTTATCCACTGTCATTGATCCAGCTCCATGGGTTTTGCTGGTGAATCAATGTTGTAGAAGATGACGGTGTTGCCATGGTAACTACAGAGCCTCTGAACGTCCAAATGGGTCATATCTGATGAGCATGAAAAGATGAAGAACTGTATTTTACACCAATTATTTCCATGTATTGATAGGATTAGTGGATCAACAGGTATTAAACAGTTTAGATCAGTAGATGGTTTTGGTTTTTGAGGGTTAACAGAATAAATACAGGGTTCTAGATGTTATGAAATGATTAACTTTGCTATTTTTCAAGCATTTTGCAAATTTTCTCCTCACTTTAGAAGAATTTGATGACTTTTATGCCATATTTCAAGATTTTTTGGTTCATTTTTTTAGTTTTTATTAGTGGATCAACAGGTATTAAACAGTTTATATCAGTAGATGGTTTACGTCTGAAGGTTTAAACTTCATTCACTTTGTTTCTGTTCTATCATTTTATTCATATTTCCTCATCTGTACATGTACTGCTTTGGAAATAACACTTGTTCCATTGTGAAAAAGTAGTGAGAAGCTAACATATGCTTTAGATTTAACAAAGAAATGAGCTGTATTTAATTTTATGACCTAAATAAGTAATTTAACATATGAATTAAGAACATCTGATGATGGGAAACGACCTGGAAACATTATCAAAATGATGCTAGAGGAGAGTCAAGTGAAGTTTCTACAGAAAACCACGGGTGATGCAATAGTTATTTCCAAAGCTGAACATACTTTGTACATGAAAACTGAAGCTTCAACAGTAGATTTAACTGTTATTTTACTATTAAGCTTCTAAACTTAGCAAAATTATATGTTGTCTTAATAATTCATTATATTATAATCTGTTCCCTATTGAGAGGATTATTCACAAAATCAAAAAAACACTTTTATTTCAGTGTTTTGACTCTACTCTCTGAACTGAGCTGGAAAAGCAGCATAAAGTGTCTTAAATTACACATAAAACAGTTTAATACATATAAGTATATATAATATTTCAGTTGTAGTATTTTCATTGCCTGCTGTTTTATTTTGTCCTGTTCAATTTGTAATAAAAGTGTTTCTCCAACATTTTACAGGATGATTCACACAGACTATAATCTGTTTTTATTCCTATCTATTACAGGTTTATTCAACATTAGTTTTGATAGAAATACAGAATAACAGATGACCATTAACGCTGATAAATAAGACTGATACTAAGTCTGAGAGCAAAGAACAAATGAAACAAATCAATAAGGATCTAAATGTGTTTTATTTTCCATCGTGTTACTGTCGTCGTCCCTTTTCTTATTTTTGTCCTTGTTGTTTTTGACATTTTAACACAGAAATGCAGGGATTCAGCTTGTTCTAGTGATCCTGTTGTCCCATTCTTTGTCTGGCTCTTAAGTAAACAAACATTTTTTTTTAGTTTTCAGAAAAGGTCAGGTCACACATCGCAGCCGCACGACACAATGTAGGCAAACAACACACTATGGAACCCTGAGAGTCGCTTTAACACAACACTACGCCAGAATAACAGAAAGGAGGAGTGTTTTTTTTTTAACAAACACTACGTCTTGTTGGTGATAATTACACTGGTCTACAATTTTTTTTTTGTTTAGAAATTATCTGCTTCAGAGATTAAATGTGCTAAATGTTACGTATTTTAATCAGATTAATTGGAAACAAATGACCAAAGTGCTGGTTTGCTGATGTTTTTCAGGTATTATAATCAAGTGTTATTCCCCATACATGCTGGTTTATGTACATTTATATATTAGATTTATAAATGTTCCACTTAGGGATGTAACGATTACCGGTATAACGATAAACCGTGGTAAAATTGCAGACGGTTAGTATTACCGTTTAAATTCTAACTATCATGATTACTGTGTTTGATTACTGCACTTTTAGGGGAAAAAACCCTGTGTAAAGATCTGCTTTTATGTCAAATATTTGAGTATAGTTTTAATTTATTACAATTTTAATTGTATATAGCTAATATTTGGAACCAATATTCACTTTTAAAGTCTTTGAAAAGGTTCGTTAAGCATCTTTGTGTTATTTATGCAATAAATTACATACATTTTTCAAATTGGATTTTATTTATTTTTTGTGTGTTTTCTGGCCTTTTATGTTTTCATAGTAGGTTAAAGTGAAAAAAATAATAGGCAGATGAAATAGATGAAGCTGTACTGAAAAAAAGATACCAAACATGGGTATAGTAAACATTTGTTTATATAGTATATAAAGGCAAAATCAAAAGTACTGAAAAACGACCAAAACAGGCTCAGACCACTAAGGGTTAATATTTGAATGTTTCTGCCAAGAGAAGGTACATTGTGCCAATTATTTTTATTTTATTTTATTTTATTTATTTATTTTTTTTTTTAAATACAACTTGGTTAAACTATTTCAGTGTATTAGTACTTTTTGAACATTTTGAACACAATTTCAACAACACCGCAATAATAATGATAATCATAATAATTTTGGTCACAATAACCGTGATATGAAATTTTTATATCGTTACATCCCTAGTTCCACTGATAGAACCTGTAAAGTGAATGTATTGTCATGTGCAGACAGTGTTTTGAAGTAGATCTGGTAGCTCTAACACTAATATTCCTTTGGAGTTAAACCTATTCTCTGGTTAATTCTCAAATTTCACATTTTGATTTAAAGCAAGAAAAGTAAGCAACCTTAATTTTATGGTGTGGTCTCATTATATGTTTTTTGTCACAATGAAGTGAGCAGTTGAGGTTTTTTCTCTCCAATTTAATACTTAATTTTATACTTTAGAAATCTGACAGATTGAGGTGAAATGTAACCATTTTCCTGTCTGGTGCCCAACATTTTTTTTTTTTTGCTTGGAGAGACTTCTATGCTACAGACCCAAGACTGTATGTGTGAAACTTCAGCCAACCAGCATTGAGGACCGGATTTGTCTTTAACAGTGACTCACAAGTGGTAAAATTTCACTACTTTTATTCTGGAAGCATTTGACTCGTAGACCAGTGTTATTTTGTATCTGTTCATGAAAATAAAAAACTCAAATGTGTCTTTGTTTTTCTGTTACTGTGAAGTTTAACATTAAAGTAGACTTTGAAACAGAACTGAAATAAAGCTGCATAAAATTCATTTAATCAAATATATCCAGTCAAATCATGTGTCTGCTAATTAAAGACTATATGATTTAATTAACTGGTCTAATTGCGAGTTAACCTAACTGTATGTCCCAGTCCTTCGTCACCATCAGGTTCAGGTTCATCAACGTGAAGATTCTGTCATTGAACTGAAACTCAGCAGACGTTTCCTCAGCGCCTGGAAAGAAAGAGAGAAAGAAAGAACGAAAGAAAGAAAGAAGGAAAGCAAGAACGAAAGAAAGAAAATTCATTAAAGGAGTGATATGTTGCATTTTTAAATAAAATTTTAAATGGAATTCAAAGTGCTTTACATAAAACATTTAAAACCTTTCCGCCGGGAAGCAACAAAAAGTACAGGCATGAAAAAAAAGAAGGAAAAAAAAAAACTAAACCAAAAAACCCAGATAAATAGATAAAACAGATACAAACTTTAAGCTTATAAGAAACAGTGCAGATCTGAACTGATGAATAAAAACTCTATTCAAATGCAGCTGAGAACAGGAGGCTCTTTAACCTGGATTTTATTTTCCTACATTTCCCTGTGGTCTCCATAAACTGTAAATGCTCTGCTTGGGTCTGAATTCTTCATTCATTCAACTCCACAGGTCCATCTTCAACCCTATTTCTGACTAATGACACCAGAAAGGTGGTTTGGAGCGCTGGCCCTTTAAATGCACATGAGCCACTTCAGGCCCCGCCCCCTCCAGGTTGTCGGCTGTGCTGCTCTGTCCCGTTCAACCAACAACTGAACATTTGAGGTAATGGGCTCCAAGTTTGGACATATTTTCAGTCTGGACTACAACCGCTGCTGCTGACAAATGATTATGTCAAAATACTGGAGAAATGTTGGTCTGAAGTCTGGACCTGATATGTGCAAATGTGCAGACGGAAGTAGTTACAAAACAGAATAAACTAGAAGCACTCAGAGAGCGCAGACCTCCGCCAAGGCTGATCAGTGGCCCCCCCTGTGGGCCCCCCCACCCCCGATCACCACCAAAATTTAATCATTTCTTCCTTATCCCATTTCCAACAAACCCTGAAAATTTCATCCAAATCTGTCCATAACTTTTTGAGTTATGTTGCACACTAACGGACAGACAAACAAACAAACAAACAAACAAACAAACAAACAAACAAACCCTGGCAAAAACATAACCTCCTTGGCGGAGGTAATTAAGAAGGAATTAAAACAGGTTGTAAAAATCCACTGGATTTGTGTCTAAATGAATGTAAAGATAGTTTTGCAGCAGCTGGAGGGTTCAAATTCAAACTGTACGAACTATTAGGGTCCAAATCCACAAAAAAAAGAACCACAGACTAAGAAAAGTGGGTTTAGACAAATATGAGCCTTTTAAGATTCATTCACAAGTATAAAAGGGTCTATATGTAATATTTGTATTGTCAAATATTTTTAGAATTTGCTAAAATTATCATTAGGGTGGAAAACAGGTGGAATAACAGAAAAAGACAAAGAGAAGAACTGAAGTTTCACAGGTTTGGACTAAATAAGACACTAGAATGTACATCAATAAGAGATTTAGGATGTTGAACATCTACTGTGAACTGGAACACACTGAACAAAAACAAGGATTTGAATTTGGACCCAGTAGTTTATGTTTTGGGCTCTTTTTTTTTCTAAATCAGTCCAGCTGCTTTTTAACACCTAGTTGAACTCCATAAAACAGTTACATGGTCAAAATTCTGTAAAAACACAATAAAAAAAATAAAGGAAAATCACCAAAACACTGGAAACAACAGGAAAAACAAAAAACCACAAGGAAAACAATGTAACAAAAAAAAAGGCCAAACTGTCTATTACTAAACCGTCAAATATTTTTAAAATGACCTAAAATTATCATTAGTATTCAGAATAAATATCTGTGAAGTTCTGCCAAAGACGCCACCATATTGGATCGTACAGATATGAAGTGAATTTATTTCTAGTGATGGGGATTTATGTGACCACTAGAGGGTGTAGTGAGTCACACAAGACCAAGATGGGGATGAGAACCAGAAAGAAACAACTGTCCAAGTCAAAGAAAAGAAGTGATAAAACTAGAGTCATTGTGTTGTTTCCATTGGACTCAGCTGTAAATGTAAAGAATGGAGTTTGATGGTTAAATGTTAGCATTTCTTCTACACAGGTGAGTTTGATTCTGAGGCTTATGAAGGTATAAAGTTATTATGGGATGTTCTTATCTTTGCTAAGTTGCCCTTTGTTGATCCACGGTTCAGACTAAACTGTGATAGTTCTGACCCTGTTTGTTGGATTCAAACAGATCTTTAGTTCAGCTACTGACAACACAAACCCAAACAGAAAATAGGTGATTAGTGGTTTTACTGCGGCTGTTTTCAGTCTAAAAACAGAGCTAAGCTAACAGAGCTAAGCTAACAGAGCTATAATGTAAACTATCAGCCGATGCAGCATGTGAAGATTATAAGACACAGTGTTATTTTAGCAGCTGTTAAAATAAGCATCCATGAGTTTTAGTTTGTAAAAAAAAAAAAAACTTGATGATTAGGGCTGGGTAAAAAAAAACAATGGAATCGATCTTAGATCGATCTCATTTTAATTTTGCGTAATCGATTAATAGTGGATGAGATCGATTTTTCAGAGCAGGACCGAGAGTACGCGGAACTGCGGGCGGCTCTGTCTTGCGAACCCCTGGGAAGTCTTGGTCTCGCTCGTGAAAAAGACGCGGTGGGGAAATCCCCTCCGCTGGAGGTCCTCCGGCCTCAAACTCGAACCTGCAGTGTGAAGGAAGTGGCCGCCAGGTGAGTCGCGGAAGCCAGTCCTTCTCGGAATAATAACTTGGATCCATACTATCACCTGTGGCTGAGTATGGAGTTAGAGGAAGAGTAAAGCGACAATGTCCGACCGCTACGCTACCACCCCCCCACCCCAACCAACACCCAGGAGCGCGCACACCCCCCAACCCCACTCTGCTCCGACCAACAATCACGGAGCGCACCCCCCCACCCCACCCCCAGTGAGTAGGAGCCTCCAGCCATAAAACAGAATAAAGATGACGAAGTCCGTCCTGAGCCACTGTAGAAACATGGGAATGTTTGTGTCCCGTTCTTTATTTAAGAGCACATTCAGCAATTTACTGCTGAAATGTCATATTTATTTCCTTTCTAATATCAATATTGATCCCAGTATTGATGTGTTGCATGACTGCAGTACTCAAATAATCAGGTTACAACTCAAAATTGTACTTTGGTGTCACTATATTACTTTGAATCAGTCAGTTAATACTGAATCAAATCGATATTGAATCGAATTGAATCGAATCGAATCATGATTAATTGATTCAGAACCTTATGAATCGAAATCGAATCGATTATGGAAACTGGCCATGATACCCAGCTCTATTGATGATTCCATTATACAGATGAGTGGAAACACTTCTAGTTTATTTTTCCAACTTTTATTCTGTTTCCAGCATCTCTTTTTTTGGTTTTTACTATACTTTAGTCTAGTTTAATCAACTTTAAATCTGTTTTGACCATTAAACAGTTTAGTTTTACAATGTACTAAAACCATTTTACCACATTTTAATGTGTTTTAACATTAGTTTAGTTTTAACATCTTTTATACTGGTTTTACCAAGCTGTTGTCTGTTAAAACCGTCTGTTAGTTTAGTGAAATGCTTTATAAACAGCTGCTCTAAAAATTTAGTTAATCAAGTAACTTAATTGTAATTTCATAACTGTAACCTAAAGTATCATTACTATTAGATTGTGACTATTACCTGTTGCTGATTGTTGTTTGTTACATTCTGTATGACAAAATGATAAATAACTAATAAAAATTAAGTGTAAAAAAAACCCCCATCTTTTAGTTTAGGTTTACAGAACAGAAAACAGAGGTGATTAGTGGTTTTACTGTGGCTGTTTTCAGTCTAAAAACAGAGCTAAGCTAACAGAGCTATCATGTAAACTATCAGCTGATGCAGCACATGAACATTATAAGACTGTTATTTTGACCGACTGTTACAATACGTGTCTATGAGTTTTAGTTTTTGAATAAAACTTGATGATTCTATAATACAGATGTGTGGAAACAATGAACTTTATCTTTTATTCAGTGAGTGATTCAGCTTGTGGAAGCATAGGGTTGATTCGTTGGTGGTTTTGGTTGTAAGTGTGTTCTGGTACCAGACTGACCCCTGCGTTTGGAATACCAACACCACATAGAATCACTTTAATATGGTATAAAACCCCAAATAGGAAACATTTGGAACAGTTTGGAGGAAGAAAACTATATAATGAACTATGAAAAAATCTGAGGACTTAGGCGAAGATGCTTTGTTGATGCCAGAGATCAGAGGAGAATGACCAGACTGAGGTCAACGGCATCTCAATTAACCTCTAGTTTCAACAGATGATATGCAGAAGAGCATCTCTGAACACACAATATGATGAAACTTGAAGCAGATACCCCCTGGTACTAGATGGTGTACTCAGTAAAATGGTCAGTGAGTGTGTATGTTGCTATAGTAACAGAGCTGCTCACCGGACACATGGATGACCACAGTGGACGGTTTCGTCTTCAGACCCAGGACGATGACCGACTGGACGACGGTGTCACAGTCAAAGGTTCCTTCATCATCAGCAGGACTAAAAGAAGCAGAAACACACTGTCATGAGGTTAATTAACCCTTTAATCTGCGTCTGTTTCGGGTTTATTAAAGCTGCTGTGAGTATGTGCTTGTGTTCCTTTTCTTCAGTGGTTTTGTTTTACTGTGTGTTTTAGGGTCAAAACAGGTGGAAGAACAGAAAAGGACAAAGAGAGTAACTGAAATTTGACAGGTTTGGACTAAATAAGGCACTAGAATCTACATCAAAAAGAGATTTAGGATGTTGAACATCAACTGTGAACTGGAACACACTGAACAACAACAAGGATTTGAATTTGGGCCCAGTAGTTTTTGTTTTGGGCCCCTTTTTTTCCCGAAATCAGTCCAGCTGCTTTTTGACATCTGGCTGAACTCCATAAAGCAGTTACACGGTCAAAAAGAAGAATACAATAAGCAACAAAATGAACAAAAACAGCTGAAGTGATCAATGAAATGAACAAAAATGAATAAACCAACAAAATAATCAGTAACATGAACAAAATAAACCACAAACTGAACAAAACTGAAGAAAAAATAAAAGACTAAATGTAGGAAAATAAACAAAATAAGCAACTAAATGAACAAAAATGAATAAAACATTAACAAAATAATAAATAACATGAAAAATATGTAAAAAAAAAAAAAAGTACTTAAATTACGTAAAAAAAAAAAAAAGTATTTGAATATGGTCCAGTAGTTTTTGTTTTGGGCTCTTTTTTTCTAAATCAGTCCTGCTGCTTTTAGGCACCTTGTTGAACTCCATAAAACAGTTACACGGTCAAAACTCAGTAAAAATACAGTAAAAAAAATAAAGGAAAATCACCACAACACTGGAAACAACAGAAAAAAAAGAGTAAAAAAAAAAAAAAGACTTATCATCTATTTTTATAGTGAGTCGGCCTCACTCACTGCTCTGTGTTTTACCCCCATTACAACAGGTGACAGAGACTGAACTGAGCATGCTCAGATGTCTATGGAAAGAACAAGGTCTATTCTTTCAGTATGCTTTGCTGTGACCATGTGTGTGATGTGACTTTCACCGGCAGAGCAGATGACCAGACTTCAGGCTGAACCTTCGCAGACTGAAGGCTTTTGTGTCACGGTAACTGAAGGAGTGTCCGTCGTCCAGGTATAATTCACCTTCAGCGACGCCCTGAGGAGAAAACACCCGACAGTCAGGAGTTCAAACTGTAAAACCACAAACATTTACCCATTCATGATGGTCTGATCCAAGTCACTCAGTCGAATTTCCATAATTATTACTGATGTTAGGGTTTTTGCTTTCACTATATGACACGACATGATGTTTTAGTGTTATGTTTACATATTGTATTATATTATTTTATATAATATGTAGCATTATTTTATGCTATGCAATGTTATATAGTGCTATGCTATGTTATGATATATGTTATGCTATGCTGTGTTATGTTATGCTATGTTATATTATGCTATGCTATGTTATTATGATATGTTATGCTATGCTATGCCATGCTATGCTATGTTATATTGTGCTATGCTATGCTATATTATGCTATGCTATGTTATGCTATGTCATGCTATGCTGTGATATGTTATACTATGCTATGTTATGCTATGCTATATTATGCTATGCTATGTTATTTTATTTTATGCTATACTATGTTATATTATGCTATGCTATGTTATGATATGTTATGCTATGCAATGTTATGCTATGTTATGTTATATTAACCAGAAGAAGCAGAAGATAATGGATGGATGGATGGATGTTATATTATGCTATGCTTTGTTATGTTATGCAATGTTATGCTATGTTGCGTTATGTTTATGAATGTAATTTTTCAGATCCTAGATAACATTAAACCGGTGACATGAGGTTTTTGTTATTTTTTTTTTTCTTCCATCTTTTCTTTATTTATTCCTGCTTGACACCAGCAAAGAAAATACACTGTTATTATCACTGATAATCCAATAACCTTTTAGACTCATATTCTCCAAAGCTGCAATAGGTTACAGG
The DNA here is from genome assembly GCF_902148855.1 of Sphaeramia orbicularis. Lineage (NCBI taxonomy): Eukaryota > Metazoa > Chordata > Actinopteri > Kurtiformes > Apogonidae > Sphaeramia > Sphaeramia orbicularis. The sequence continues at coordinate 10,866,144 of NC_043978.1, read as the reverse complement.
TCAATTTCACCAACAAATCTTAAAATAAAATGTTTCTGATGACTCGAAAGAGAGTTTTTGGATGAATATAATCCTGCTGAAATTGCACTGTGCAGTACTGTACTTTATCACATATTTTACTTTTCCCAAAGAAAACAGCTGAAACAGAGATAGTAAAAAAAATATATGATGACAATTATTATCTTACGTTGTTTTCCATTACCTTTAAAAGCAACATCCACACTGACAACACTTTAAGGCTGTGATGTGAACTATAGTGTGTTTCATACATGACCATCTACATCAGAGCTGTCAAATTAATTTTAGTTCAGGTTCCACATTCAGCCCAATATGATCTGAAGTGGATCGCACAAGTAAAATAATAACATGGAAAGAAGTAAAATTACGTGATGAAAATGTTTACATCTACAAAGTTTCCTTTAAAATGTGAATGACGTGAACAACCTGAAATTTCTTAAGAAAAAAAAAGTGTAATTTTAACAAATATTATGTCTCAGTTTTTCATTTACACATGTACATTAAAACTTACAGATCACAGTGGATCTACAAATACATAAAACATTTAATAACAGACAGAATATTGATCAAATTACACTTACTTCTACTAAGACATTTCATGTTGTTCATATTTGTTCAGGTTATTCACATTTTTTGTGAAAGGATAGTTTAGAAAAGTAAACACTTTCATGTAATTTTACTTTTTTACACTAAAACAAAAAGAAGAATTTGTAGTTGTCATTATTTATAGGTTATTATGATAGTATTTTACTGGTCTGACCCACTTTAACAACCAGTATGTGGAGCCTAAACTAAAATAATTTTGACACCAATGATTGTTAATATCTTGAATTTCCCTCGGGATTAATAAAGTATCTATCTATCTATCTATCTATCTATCTATCTATCTATCTATCTATCTATCTATCTATCTATCTATCTATCTATCTATCTATCTTCAGTGTCATTTTTGCATTTCACAAATTCATCCCACCGGCTGGATTGGACCCTTCAGGTCATATGTTTTCATTTCACCAAAACTAAATCTGTTTCGGAAACAGTGTATGCAAACAAAATCCAGTTCCTCCAGTTCACACCTGTAGGTTTAGAGCCACGGTGATGGTCAGGGGGAAGTGACACAGATCAGCTGTACACGAACCACTTCCTGTCGACCTGCAGATGATGGAACCACCTCGCTGGAACACAGGAACCTGGAGAACACAGGAAACAACACAGAACCAGGGGTTGTTTTAGTTAACGTTGTCCAATTACCACAGACAAAACCAGCAACAGACAGTCACTGGTTTTATTTAAGATAACATACTCCTTCATTAATAACACAACGGGAGAATTTCACATGTTACAGTGGAATATCCATGTCCTTCATCTGCTGTTGATTTGACTGTTGTTTGTTTTCATATCCAACTAATTCTGTAAAGCCCTGTGAGGCAACCTTGTTGTGATATAGGGCTCTACAAATAACATTGAATTGAACTGAACTGAATATTTTATTATAGAGCAGTGATTCTCAACTGGTCTTATTTTGTGGATTTTTCATTGAACAGGAAGGAGATGAAAAACTGTAAAAGAAACTAAAACTGTCAGACAAATTTACTGGAATAAATCAGAATCAGAATACATTATTAATCCCAGGGGGAAATTATTGTGTGTTACATTTACTCCATTCAAGTTTAATAAAAAGTAGGAGGATAAAAATTATCAATACAACAAAAAGAAAAAAAAAGAGCTCTAAATATATAAAAAATATATAGCTCTTTCTCTATAGATATATTAAATATACATATTAACACACAAATTGAACTGCAACTTGTACAATATGTACTACACAATACATTATCAATATGATAATTAGAGAAATATACATAAATAAGAGTGGAAAAATTGCTGTATTATTAAAATGATGTGGTTATAATGTGGAATTAAACGGTCTGATGGACACAGGCAGGAATGATTTTGTTTAGTGGTTCATGGTGCATTTGGGTGGAATCAGTCTGTCACTGAACGTCCACCTGTGAAAGGACAGTGTAAGAGCAGCAGCAGTAGAGTAGAAGGATAAAACTGGATAAAATGGAAGTGCTCCAGTACAGTAGAAGAACCTGAGAATGATCCTGAATACAGAAACACTGGTCAACACTTACTGTGTCCAGAGTGACAGGAAGAAACAGAGTTCTGCCTCCTTTGAACGCCACTGCAGACTGGACGTCATACCAGACCTACAACAACCAGTTTTAGTATTACATCCAACCTGGACACATTAGACTGGATTAACGCAGTGGCAGGAGGCGGATTTACCTCACCACATCCAGGAAGAAACACCTGGACTTCTGAGGCCCCGGGTTCAGTTACAGGACAAGCCAGCAAAGCTCCACCTGCAACAAACCAAAGACCCATAAACTAAATAAAACTGGTTATTATTAGATATGATGGGTGATAATGAAAAAAAAAAGAGTTAATTAAGTACCAATCATGTACTGGTCGTCCACAGTGAAGGTGTCCTCTTCTTTTGGGAACTCCACCCACAGAGGTCTGGACAAGTTTTAATAAAATTAACATTTATTATTGAATCAGACTGAGAGACCATTCTATATCTGTCCATGTAGAAGAAGACTGAAAAGTTAAATGCCCTTTGAATGAGTGAAATATTGCAGCACTAAAAAAACAGCAACACTGACCTCTGGTGTCTGAAACATCTTAATGACTAATGGTTGCAGTACTGGTACTGACCAGCAGATGGGGGCAGCACTGACCTGAGTGGAGGAAGTCCGGAGGTGTGAGCCTGATGGAACAGAGTATACCAGAACGGCAGCAGACAGTACCTGAACAGACGACAAACAAGAAAAAATTAAACAACACACATCCTCCAAAGTCTGTGAAAGGCCTCAGCCCCTGGTCTAGACCCTCGTCCAGACCCTGGTCCAGACCCCGTTAGACCTCATTAATCAAGATACAAAAGAACAGGACCAAACATTTTCTTCGGCTTCTACAATTTGAAGTCAAAGTCAGATTTATTGTCAGTTTTTCCATATGTACATCTCATACACAAAACTCAAAATACAAAACTCAAAGGCCCCACAGTGCAAAATGAACATAGTAGGAAAAAAAATCCCCCCCCACAAAAAAAAAAAAAAGAACAGAATATAACTATAAACAGCAGGGGGTTGAGTAGACAATAAATAGACAATAAAGGTGCAACAGTGAAATTAAACAGATGAGTTACTGGTAATAGATGAGTTACTGGGTTAAAGTGATACATGCAATATGTGCAATAAAGACAGAACCATAGAGTTTATACAAAACTGGTCCATTGGTTTTAAAGGTGCAGGAGGCTTTCGTGACCAGTTTTTCATCAAATCTGTCAAACCGCAGTCATATCCTCAGTATCACAAATCTGTAAGTCTGTCTGTCATTACTCACCTGAATCTCTTGAATCACGGTGAACAGTTTCTTAGCGCCATCCACCATAAACAAACCATGTGTTTACAAACAGAGCCGGGAGGGAACTCAGGCATCTTCAGAATTTTGTCGCGACGTGCATTGTGGGAAAGGGAGGTTCACACAGCCGCCTGGCAGCAGCATGACAAAGCAACAAACACGACACGGAAACGGCTGAAACGTGGAAACAGCTGGAGGAATATACATATAGGGAACGGACCACCTGTGGTTTCCGCATCGTGTCTGCAGCAGCTGCTGCTGTCAGGCAGCTGCATGAACCTCCGTTTCCCACAATGCATGTTGCGACAAAATTCCGAAGATGCCTAACTTACCTCCCGGCTCTGTTTGTAAACACATGGACTGTTTATGGTGGATGACACTTCAAAATTGTTCACCATGAGGGAAGAGATTCAGGTGAGTAATCACAGAAAGACTTACAGATTTGTGATATTGAGGATATGACTGAGGTTTGACAGATTTGATGAAAAATTGGACATGAAAGTCTCCCGCAGCTTTAATCTGTCATTTGGAAGACCAGCAGGTGTTCTGGGTGTTAGCATCTGGGCGTTTTGGAGCCAGAACAGACAATATTTAGTGAATAATTTGATTATTATATTAGTGTAAGTTATTCATCACAACAAGAGACGATCTGAGTGATGGAAAAAACACACTGAACTCAATAAACAGTTGGAAAACATTGACGGTTGGAAATTGAATGACAATGACAGTATTTTAGGAGAGAATTATGATGTAAGACTATGAAAGACATGCCATTCTTTAGCACCCTCTACTGGCCGTCAGTGGTATTACACCATGTTTCACAGATACCTTTGTTTGATTACTGAGCGGATCGCAGCAGTGACCTGTTCTCCAAACAACCAGGGCTCACGGCGTTTTGTTGCCTTGTGGGCGTGGCCTCGGAAAAACGGCTGCAGGGCGGCGGCCTGGTACCAGCGGACCAGTAACTCTGGATCTGGATCCTCCACAAACCCACCAACATCAGCTGGAACACAGATAAAACGGAAATGAGGAGTTACTAAACAGGAAGTCCAGCCCACGGTCACTGATCTGGAGGTAGAACGTCCTTGAACTAACCACGTCAGGGCATTATTTTCAGTTCACAGATTTGGTTTCTTAAAACATTTATAATTATTTTAATATTTGGACGTTCAACATGTGACATTTAATGACATCTAGTGGTGAAGTCATTGAATAAGTGGTTTCAAATTTATTATAAGTCAGTAGTTGCTTTTCCATTGGACATCTGCACAAAACTTTACCGATATTTACTAAATGTTGAAAGAACAGAAGTGCGTACTGTCGGTTTTCCCGTTAAATCCCAAACGCAATAATTTGTTTATTTATTATCGCGAGATGACACAAAAAGTCATTCCATAAACATGGCGACAAACGTAAACATGGTGTTGATTTACAGATATATTCATTATCTCCAACTAAATTAAAAAATGATTGGGTTTCCTAGTGTGTCCAAACACGCAGCAACATGTTTCTTCTTCTTCTTCGCTTGTTGTAACATCCGTCAACATCCGTGTTTTTTAATTCACCTGACTCCAGTTGTGAAAAAAGTCTTTCCATTGCAGTTTTCCGTGATACACCATTTGTGCTACACCCGAAAAACCACCTCTTGCCAGTGCAAAAACTTTTAATCGAAAAATGAGACTTTTGGCGAAATTGTCGTTTTTCCATTAGGTAAATTTTTATGCGCAAGTTATATTTGCACAATTTGAGGGTCAATGGAAAAGCGACTAGTGTTTTTTTTTTTTTTTGTCTTCAACTTTTCCACGACAGGGATGTTAACTCTGGTCCACATTCAGACACAGTAGATGACAGTAAGATGAACTAAATATGAACCAAATATGTACTTTTCAACATCACATTGATGTTTATTAAGTTGATGCATGTCTACAGGATGTATACAAGAGAGAAAGAATTAATTAATTACAATTAATGCACTGATATCCTGATTGTTACATTAATACAGACCTGTTCTTCACTGGGAAATAACGGTTTCTTTCACAGACTTTGTCGTACATGAGGTGTGAAATGATTTTTTGATTAATGATTAATGCCTCATAAGTAATAAAATTGATATTTCATATGCTTCAGTGTGGAGAAACACTACAACAGCACAGTCCTGAGGCACAAACACAAAGTAATTTAGCAAATATACAACTGTGGACCAGAAGTTACAGATGTTCAGTACCATAGAACAGCTTTGTCATGAAAATGTAAAAGTAATGATTTACTGAAGTTAACATCTTAACATCAAATCCACAATGTCAAAGAAACTAACAGATGGCTGGAAGGTAATATGATGTTAACTAAAATAAGATTCAATAATCCTTAATTAGTTGTACACCAGGGAAATTTACATGAACTAGGGCTAATAATTTTACTTTTTCGGAAAGTGTGACGCTAATAAAAGATGCTCAGTCTGGAACATTTTCTGAAATGTGGTAATTTGAGGTGAATTTATCCTCATATTTTCACTTTATCACTTTCTTTGACTCTGAAAGTTGTTGCTGAAGACCACTTCGGCTCCTCATATTCTGCATTTTGGTCTAAGACCCATCAGTGTTTTTTTTTTTTTTCAATGGACGAGACACCAGTAGACTCGCTACTCCCTCTAGTGGTCATATACATTCAAGGCTGGGAACCAAGGTTATAATAGTTTTGGATTTCTCATTATTGTTTAATTTTATTTAGTTTTGACTTTTTTCTCTAATTCAGTAAGTTTTAATTAGTTTTTAGAACAGGTTTGCTAGTTTTTATTAGTTTTCATTTTTTTCTAAATGCTTAGTTTTAGTTTAGTTTTCGTATTAATTTTAGTTTTGTCGTATCTTTTCTCTTCTTCTCCGTCGTATTCAAATAAATCCCAGACAGGACTCTGCTGCTTTCTCCCAACTTTAGTCTCCATGTTTCCAGGTAGAGTGGGGACCAGAAGACGACTCTAAACAAGTGACGAGAAGTGATGGACCGTGAAGTACCGTATGGTGCCTCTAGCTAAAATTGCTAGAGCGAAATCGCTTTCATATCAATCCGACGTTGACAAAGACGAAAACAAAGGAAATTTTATCCATAATTTTTAGTTAGTTCTGTTTTTTTCTTTTAATTATAGTTTTTATTTATTTCAGTTAACGAAAATGTTTTTTCAATTCTAGTTCTCATCATTTCGTTAGTTTTAGTTAATGATAATAACCTTGCTGGGAACAAATTCAGTTCACGCCTCTGCGATAAAATATACTGACAATCATAACATAACATGGTCTTTAATGATATTTTTAGGCCATTTTTGGATGTTTTATGGTAGAAAAACTGCATTCAATACTAAATTCTACTGCTTAAACCTGATATAAGGAGTAAAAAAGAAAAACAGTTACAAACTGTACAGACCTTCTTTATCTGTAGATTTAATAAGTCATATTCACATTCTCTTTTTCATGTGATTTTACTTGAATGAAAACATAAAAAAGAATATATTCCATCTCTGAACACTGAATAATGTACTTTACTTTACTCACCTCCACAAAACACGATGCCTGAGACACTTAGAGACAAAAGCATAGGAATGGAGATCTTCAGATACTTCCAGCTGGCGACGTTATCACCAGTCCACACGGCTCCTGCATCACAAAGACCATCAACAGACGTTTTCAGGATATGATGAAGAAGGTACGTTCAATGTTTAACCATTTACAGAACTTACCGAGTCTCTGTGAACCTGCAAAGAAGGAACGTGACAGGACGAAGGGTCTCTGAGAGCCTCCAGAGCGAGTTATCAGACCCTCGAAGGTGGCCATGTGCTGAGAACAGACAACACCAGAGTCAGGAAAAAGGTTCCATTCAGGGGAAAAGGTTCGATTCAGGGGAAAAGGTTCGATTCAGAGGAAAAGGTATGATTCAGGGGAAAAGGTATGACTCAGAGGAAAAAGTATGATACAGGGGAAAAGGTTCAATTCAGAGGAAAAGGTTCGATTGAGGGGAAAAGGTTCGATTCAGGGGAAAAGGTTAATTTCAGAGGAAAAGTTTGATTCAGAGGAAAAGGTTTGATTCAGAGGAAAAGATTCAATTCAGAGGAAAAGGTTTGATTCAGAGGAAAAGGTTCAATTCAGAGGAAAAGGTTTGATTCAGAGAAAAATATTCAATTCAGGGGAAAGGTTCAATTCAGGGGAAAAGGTTTGATTCAGGGGAAAAGGTTCGATTCAGAGGAAAAGATTAATTCAGGGGAAAAGGTTTGATTCAGAGGAAAATATTCAATTCAGGGGAAAGGTTCAATTCAGAGGAAAAGGTTTGATTCAGAGGAAAGATTCACTTCAGGGGAAAAGATTTGATTCAGAGGAAAAGGTTTGATTCAGAGGAAAATATTAAATTCAGGGGAAAAGGTTCAATTCAGGGGAAAAGGTTTGATTCAGGGGAAAAGGTTTAATTCAGAGGAAAAAATTAAATTCAAGGAAAAAGGTGTGATTCAGAGGAAAAGATTCAATTCAGAGGAAAAGGTTCAATTCAGGGGAAATGGTTTGATTCAAGGGAAAAGGTTTGATTCCAAGGAAAAGGTCTGATTCAGAGGAAAAGATTAAGTTCAGGGGAAAAGGTTTGATTCAGGGGAAAAGGTTCGATTCAGGGGAAAAAGTTCAGTTCAGAGGTTTGATCTATCTGATCATCTGAATCTGTCTTTAAGGATGGTTTCCTCTAAAATACACAACAAAACAAGATGAGCTAATAATTTTCTCAAGTAAACAGAAGAGAAGCGCTTCATTTGGAAAAGAGAGAACAGGAAACAGACAAATGAAAAATGTGGGGAATAGAAAGAAGTTTATTCACCAAAAAGCATCAAAAAAACTTCTAATTATTACAAAGAATTAATCAGCAGTACATTCAAAAAAACCTCTCGCTCAGTCTTAGAGGCTCATACATATTCAACAATCAGTCAATCAATTAATCAATCACTCAATCAACAACACAAAGAAGACCAAAGTACTTTACATCTAAAAGGACGATCAAAATTATAAGATAACAACAGTTTGATCAAATACTATAAAAGTGCATAAAACAATCAGACAGATAGAGAAGACCACAGATTTCAAACCTAAGAGTGTCTCAGTGCAAAGGGTTAAAAGCCACTCTGAACAGGTGTGAGGTATGAAATTTTGGATCATTTTCAACAATTAAACTTGTGAGCAAGGGTAAGGCTTTTCTTGTTTTTTTTTTTTCTTGCTTTGGAACATGAGATGAGTAGTTTTATATTTATGTATTAAAGTAATAAAGTCTTGTTATGTCCTCCAATAAATAACACAGTAAGGTTTAAATTTCAAAAAAGAGCAATACGGATCATTCATAATGTTGGCTACCAGGAACACACCAACTCATTATTCTTACAGTCAAAATAACTCAAGTTCACAGACACTGTGGACTATCAAACAGCTCAAATAATGTACAAAGCTAAAAATAATATTTTACCCACAAATGTACAGAAATTTTTCAGTATTCATGAGAGGGGTTATAATTTAAGGGGGAAAATTAACTTTAAAATTCACTTAATATGCATGACTAGGAAGGGTTTTTGTATTTCACTCAGCAGGGTGAGACTGTGGAACAAATTTAATGTAGAGTTAAAGCAATGCCCAAGCATGAAAGAATTTAAAAGGAGGTACAAATACACTATTTTTCAGAGGTACAGGGATGAGGGAGGGTGTTACAAAGATGTACAAGTATGTGGTATGTGTATGTATGTGTATGTATATGTATGTATGTATATACAGTATATGTAGGTGTATATGTATATGTGTGGGTGTATAGATCTGTGTAAGAAAATGTATTTACATATATGTGTTATTGTATTATGTGTTTATGTAAATCATATATTTGTTCATAATAATATAAAGCTAGAAACCAAATTATTTAATAATAAGTATCAGTCATATTATGGCATATAATATACAGGGTGGGGAAGCAAAATTTACAATATTTTGAGGCAGGGATTGAAAAACAGAGTATGACCAATTAGTTTATTGAAAGTCATGAGAATTTATTTGCCACAAGAAAATGTACATAATAGAAAATGTTTTTATTCTATGTGTCCTCCTTCTTTCTCAATAACTGCCTTCACACACTTCCTGAAACTTGCGCAAGTGTTCCTCAAATATTCGGGTGATAACTTTTCCCATTCTTCTTTAATAGTATCTTCCAGACTTTCTTGTAATAGTTTTGCTCATAGTCATTCTCTTCTTTACATTATAAACAGTCTTTATGGACACTCCAACTATTTTTGAAATCTCCTTTGGTGTGACGAGTGCATTCAGCAAATCACACACTCTTTGACGTTTGCTTTCCTGATTACTCATATGGGCAAAAGTTTCTGAAAAGGTATGGATAATAGTGTTAGGTATGATTATGACATCAATATATGTTTGGTTTCAAAACAATTGACGTAGTGCCTGCTGAGAAAAAACAACTAAATGTTCATTGTAAATTTTGCTTCCCCACCCTGTAGATATGCTTAGACTAGGAAGGTTATTATTGTTATTAATTATATAAGGAGAAGGGGTGGGAGTTTATAAGTTGTACTTCTTCTCACTCCTTTTCGAATATGTATTATGTCTTATGTTCAAGTGTTTTGTTTATTTATTTTCTTCTGTTTTGACATTCATATTCGAAATAAACACATCAATCAATCAGTCAATCAATTCTGAATTTCAGAGTATTTTTATGAGTGGACTATAAAGGCTGAAAGTTCCCAAAGTCTGCTTTCTTGGGCGATGCACACGATGTTGGGCTGTCAGTTCTGTGACAATTTCTCACCAGGGGCTGCAAAGTTAGCGATAATTGGTTCCTAATTTTGGTATAAATTGTCAGGTTGAAATGGGTGGAAATGAGTCAACTAACATTACTTTCTTTGCAACCTGGGCATTTAACAGACATATTTAAATGGGGGGGGGGCTTAATATCAAATACCACATTAGCCCTGATTTTCTGATGCAACAAGATGTTCTAAGCACTCCTGTGTAATTTTTTTTTAAATTTTCATCCAAGAACCCCCACCCCGAAAATTACTTTTTTAACTCTGAAAATCACAACTTTCACAGCTTCTCCACTCTTTTGTCCAGAGCAATGTATAAATATGCTCATGATGGGCCATTTAATGATCTTGTCAGTGCCGTATTGTATCGTAAGAGTATTTTGTACTATGAAAAGTCTAATGTCAAGGTCATGTTGTAGGTTAAAGGTCACCAAAATGCCTAGTTTTTTCAAAAATTCATACCACTCCGACATTTTATCAAATATGTCCTCAGTTCTCTTCCCTCTGGTTTCCTGGTGGGATCCCCCAAGGCCTTTGGCCCTTTAAAGACACATTAGAGACTAAATATTGCAACATGTACATTCCATTTGAATTTGCTGCCATTAGTGTGGCGGGAAACACTAGCACACATTTTGGCGGAATCACTAACACTTCATTCATTCATTCATTTTCTGAACCCGCTTTATCCTCACTACGTCGCTTGGAGCCTATCCCAGCTACTTACGGGCGAAGGTGGGGTACACCCTGGAGATTTCGCCAGTTCATCACAGGGTTGACATATAGAGACAATATAGATATAGAGATATCTCTATAGATATACAGGCAATTTAGATTAACCAATTAACCTATCAGTGCATGTCTTTGGATGGTGGGAGGAAGCTGGAGTACCCAGAGAGAACCCATGGAGACATGGAGACAACATGCAAACTCCACACAGAAAGGTCCCACCCATCGACTGGTGTTGGAATCGAACCCAGGACCTTCTTCCTGTGAGACACAAGTGCTATCCACGGCACCCCCGTGTCGCCCATCACTAACACTACATTACAACCCATTGTCATGGAGCTACAAGTATTGCAACGGGATATTCATTCATTCATTCATTCTCTGAACCTGCTTTATCCTCACTAGGGTCACGGGGGTCACTTGGAGCCTATCCCAGCTACTTATGGGTGAAGGCAGGGTACGCCCTGGACACGTCACCAGTTCATCACAGGGCTGAACATAGAGAGACAAACAATCACTCTCACATTCACATCTACGGGTGACTTAGATTAACCAATTAACCTATCAGTGCATGTGTTTGGATGGTGGGAGGAGTCAGAGTACCCGGAGAGAACCCATGCAGACACGGGGAGAACATGCAAACTCTACACAGAAAGGTCCCACTCCCATTGACTGGTGTTGGAATCGAACCCAGGACCTTCTGTCTGTGAGGCACCAGTGCTATCCACTGCACTACTGTGTCACCCACAACGGGACACATTCATGTAAATGTTAAAGTCATGTGAAACTACTGTTTGTTATTTTAAACATGTCTATATGGAGAATACATTGAGTAAATAGTTGTGTTTAATGTGTCTTATTGAATGGAAGTTGTTTGTGGTCAACAGATGTGTTATGAGGAGAGAACCTGAGCCCAACATTTGGAAGAACCCACATTAACAGCGTCATTCCATGAAATATGCATTTTTGACCATCTGGGTGACCTTTGACCTATAATTTGACCTTGACACTACACCTTTTGTAGTGCAAAGCACTCTTTAAGACAGGACATGTCTCACAAAAAAAAAATGAAGGGCCCAGCATGAGCAGATTGTTACATTGTACTTTATCAAAAGTGAAGAAGGTTTTAAAGTTGCCGAAAACCCCATGTTTTCAGGGTTGAAAAAGTAATTTTCGGGGTGGGGTGGGGGTGGGGGTGGGGGTGGGGTTTGGGCTTGATTTGAAATTTTTTCACATTTTTGTCTTCCCAAGACATGGGAGCGTTAGAAAATCTGGGCTAAAGTTGAATCTGAAAATTTTCCCAAAATAAGCCCCCCCGCAATTTAAACACAATACAGAAAACAAGTTTATGGCAACAGAACTCAAGACCTGCTCTGAACAAACAGAAAACTGTCATGTCTCGTCAGATATGTTAATTATGTTAATGTTTAGTGTTTCATGTCTCGTCTTTGGTTTTCAGTGTTTTGTCTTTGTTTGAATAGTCACTTTATGTTAAGTTAGAGTTGTTCACATTTGGTCCTGTCTTGCACTTCCTGTTTTATTTTGTACACATCTCTTCCCTCTCGTTTCAGACCCTGACTTCCTCCCTTTGTGTGTTTTCCCGCCAGTGTGATTGTTAGCCCCATCCCTGATTGGTGTCACCTGTGTTCCCCTACCTTATGTATAAATAGTCCTGTCTCCCTTTGTCTTGTGCCAGTTCGTCTGAATCTGGCATTGTGTTCACATCTAACGGCCAACAAGGTGTTTTCCATGTTTGTCAGGTTTTTGCTTCAAGTTTTTCTGAAAGAGTTTTGTGTTCATCTTAGTAGTGATGGGTAGATGAGGCATCATGAAGCATTTCGACACATTGCCAAACTGTATTGATACCGTGTCGATACTGTGTCACTGAATACTGACACCTGCTGGACCTTAAAAATCCCTACAGGCAACCTCATTGACAGACTCCACTGACACTGATTTGATGACCTAGTATATACAATAATATAATTTAAGTCATTGTATTTTATATTGTATTATTTCATATCTTCATTTAAATGTAAAATATCTTTGATATTTTTAGACACAGTCAATAAATAATGTGAACATGGATCATAACATGAAAATCTAAGTGAATGTGTTGTGAATGAGAATGCTTGTGGACTGGGGTATATATATATATATATATATATATATATATATATATATATATATATATATATATATATATATATATATATATTTTTTTTTTTTTTTTTTTTTTTTTTTTTTTTTTTTTAATATATATATATATATAATTTTTTTTTTTTTTTTGGTTTTGTTTTGTTTTGGGTTTTTTTTTGTTTTACACAAATTTTTATTAAAAAAAAAAAGTTTTTCCAACATTTTGAGCTTGATGGTTAAAAATGATGTAAATCATAAATTGATAGGAATTAATTATCAGTAAAGCAACTGTGAGTAAGTTGTAGAATGGCTGTATACCTGAGTTTATCCTGGGTGTATCTGGGACTTCATTCTCATGCCTGGCCCTATAATGCCTCAGCGCTGAGGAGGGGCTGTTGTTTAAATAGGAAGTTTTGTCGAACAAATGCAACATTTAACCTGCAGAAAATAATATGAATGGTAAACTAAGAATCACTTTGAAATGAATTTGAATTCAGATAGATCAAGTGGAAACTCTGAGAGGAACAGGATGAAACAAGGAAATTAAAACAAATACTTTATTTTCCGATATGAGATCAAAATGGTCCCACACAGCGGAAACCTTTCTTTTGGCTTGAGGCTGCTCCATAATTCTTGATGAATTTGACAATGAACCGCAAAAGATCAGAGATTCTTTTGGCAGATGCATCCCGTTGACAGATGCGCTTCCTTATAAACACAGTTTGGTGCGTCAGTGTCAGTTCCAAACACTTCCTGTATCGGCCACGTGACTTAGTCAAAGCTATATGCGCGCCGACACAGGGTTTGTTCTATGAGATCGACGCATGCGCCAACGCATCAGTGTTGCTGGACCCACCACTACATCTTAGAGATTTATTTGTAGCTTTATATATACTCCTTGAAAGCACTTTTTGTTATATCTTTTTCAATATTAAAATACTTTTGTTAAAATCTTCAGTTTTTGAGAGTCGTGCATTTGAGCCCACCATTTCGTATGTTAAGGAGTTTAATAAAAACAACTCGCCAAGCATGTAATATTTAATGATTTTTCTCATTTATTATGAAGACAGTATTAACAGTATAAGGCTGTATTTATTACAGTTGAACATAATCTTTACTGTCACTGTTATTATTGAATATTGATATCTCCTGAACACTTCTATCATTTAAATGTATAGAAATCAACCACATAATGGAAACACATTCACAATCACAACATTTTTAAAGTTAACAATAAAACACCACCATTATCATTGTATTAAATCACAGGCATCAGAATGTGGCAAACCAGGATTATTATCACCACAAATGTTAGTATTTAAGTGCATTTGGATACAGATTCATACACATTCAAACAGTTTACATTATCACTAAGTTTAGTGACTCCAGTAAATCAGAAAAAGTCTGTACATTTGATGAATTTCTTACTCAGTGTCAACAGGAGTGATGATCAGAGGAGCAGAGTTTTTAGAACCTGGATAGAAGTATGGGAGGAGTTTATCATTGAAGCAGCAGCCAGTGAAGGAGTAGATGAGAACTGAAGAATCTACGTCATAAAAGGAGACCAGACCCTCCTCATAATCCACAAACACCCCCACCTTCTGAGGACTAGACTTCAGAGACAGACGGACAGAAGGACTATCATCAGCTTTGTACTCATTTCCATTTCTCAACCAGATGGTCCAGTATCCGTTCTGAGGATTCAGTGTGATCTTTCCTTTCCTCATGATGGACTCTCTGGCCACTCCTAAATCCCAGTCAGTCTTTCCTTTGACCTGAACCTCAAAGTAAAACCTGCCTGAAGAGAAACTCTCCTTTGCTAAGATGCAAGGACAAAGAGAGAATCTCTGTGGTTTGTCTGGAAGGTTCTTCTTTACATCACCATGATGAACCTGTTTTCTATCATTAGACAGGATGAGGGTAGGATAAGCTGTATCTGGATCCAGAGTCAGATCCACCTCATACTGTTGGACTCTCTTCAGCTCAGCTTCAACCACCTTCTTCATGTCTTCTGTGAGTTTGTCCTCCAGCTCAGACACAGCTCTCTCCACAGTCCCCTCATATGATGGTGGACGGACGCTGACCTTTGTCCAGGTCTTCATGGATGGAGCAGCTTTGACACATGTGAATCTCTGGACAAAGTCGTGGTGGTCTTCAGAGCCTGAGAGCTGCTCCACCTCAGTGCTTCTCTTCTCCAGCTCACAGATTTCCTGTTCCAGCTCTGTGATGAAGTCTTCAGCCTGTTTCTCAGTGGTCCTCTGCTTTTCTTGGATCTTCTCTTTGAACTTGTCCAGACTTCTCTGAACATAGTCCATCAGAGTAGTGAAGACCTCAACACCTTCTGCTGTCTTTCTGTCTGCAGCGTTCTTACTGAGCTCCACTGACTGTTGGATCTCCTGGATCTTCAGTCGTCTCTCCTGGATCATCTGCTGAATTTCAGCCTCTGTCTTCTTCAGCTCTGCCTTCTGTTCTTCATATTCATCTCTCAGAGAAACAAAGTCATGGTTCTTGTGGTCGACAACAGGACAGAACAGACAGATACATGTGTGGTCGGTTTTACAGAACAGTTCCAGAGGTTTGTCGTGTTTCCTACACATCCTGTCTTCCAGGTTCTCCACAGGGTGGATCAGCTGATGTCTTTTCAGTGCTGAAACTGTCAGATGAGGTTCTAGATGAGTCTGACAGTAGGAGGTCAGACACACCAGGCAGGACTTCAGGGCCTTCAGTTTGGGTTCAGTGCAGATGTCACAGGGAACTTCTCCTGGTTTGGCAGCTTGCTGGTCTGAGCTGTAGATGTTTGGTTCATGTTGAGCTTGATGTCTGAAGTGAGCCACCATCTCTGAGATCAAAGTGTTGATCTTCAGCTGGGGTTTTGTGTAGAAATGCTCTTTACACATGGGACACTGGTAGTTTTCTTTATTATCCCAGTGTTGAGAGATGCAGGATTTGCAGAAGTTGTGTCCACATGGTGTGCTGACTGGATCAGTGAAAACATCCAAACAGATGGAACACAGGAACTGATCTTCAGATAGGACACGACCGGCAGCAGCCATATCTATGGAACAAAAGAACAGATACATCACTGAAATTGTAGTGGCAATCTAGCTACAAAAAATGCCACTTGGGGGTTTTGAAGACATTTTCAACTCATGATGGTGTGTAAAAACAAGGTCCGCCATGGATGTGCGTTTAATATTTTATTTACTTGCAAATCTTAAAAAACACCTACAAAAGGGCTAAATGACTTAAATGAGCTCATACACAAAAAGACAAAAAATACTAACAACACCCATTCAGACGGTCACACACACAGGCACGGTTGAAAAACTGTGTGGCTTCCCATGGCTCAAATTCCCCTGGTTGATCACTTGTGTCTCCCTTATATAACCTCTGCCTGGCTGATTACTACCTATGCCCACAGGTGTGCAGGTGACCCTAGCAACCAAGTGCCTCACCACAAATACACACCCACTATCACACATACAAATACACACATGCAGCACGAATGTAAATTGGCTACAACAGAAATATTTGTAACTATACTATCAGTGTTTATCATAATGTGATCACTCCTAAAAGTCATGTATGGTCTTCAGATAAGTGCGAGTGGTCAGTCACATGGCTCTACAGCAGTGTTAATTATCTATGATATCAGTCCAATACTTTGACTTTAAAATGTTCAGGAAGTTCATTGAAGTGTAACTAAAGAAAACATTAGTGCAAACAAAACCAGGACGAGACGTACAGTCAAAGTCCAGACCAACTAAAGGACATGGGCTGTAACAACATAGAACACATGTAAATACAGTTGGTTTATCTATGTGGTTCAGTGATAGGAACCATTTCTGGAGAGTTGGTGTGAAATGAACACAGTTCTATTTGTGTGTTTGGAGTTGAAGTGTGGTGTTGAAGCTGTTAATAAGCTCAGTTGTACTCACCGCTGTTTGTAGAGACTCTGCTGAGACTTGAAGCAGATCTGATGAAGTCGGTTTAAGGTTTGTTCGACGTTACAGAGACACATCTGCAGCTCTGCAGCTCTGCTCACACTGGGAACAACTTCCACTTTCATTTCTGGGAAATGATCGCTGTTCTGTAAAATGTGACTCCACCTCTGATCCAGGGCCGTGCACAGGATTATAGAGGGGCGGGGCTCAGAGTCAGAAAAGGGTAGTATGTCTGTGCCAAATTATTTTCAGGCCTTAATCCCACAATATGTATCTTAATGTAAAATGAATAAAGTAGCCATAGATAGCTAACAACATAGCTGTGTGTCCTATGTAGCTGTGAGTCATATGTACTTGCTGTTTCTTTTGTGTCAGCAAATTGGTGTCAAAAACCTACACCTAGCTGCTTCCTGGTGCTCCTTCTCCTTCCTTTTTTGTATTTTTTCTTTTTTTTTTGTCATTGTGCTGCAGGCAAAATTAACATGAATCCAATTTAATTACAGACGGTAATATTTCAAACTCATAACCAACATCTTATATCCCCAGAATGCTGAAATTACTGTCTATAATTAATTTTAATCATTAAATCATTCATTCCATTATCATTATCATTATTAACCATTATTATTATTATTATTATTATTATTATTATTATTATTATTATTATTATTATTATTATCATTGTTATTATCAATTATTTTATTAGCCTACAGTAGTAGTAGTGGTTATTTACTTCCATAGTTGTTGTTCATCATGAATACTTACTACAAGTACACATTCATGCAATTACTACTACACTACAACTAAAGTAACCCTACAGTAATCCAGCATATAAAATGGTACATCATCATAACACACACACACACACACACACACACACACACACACACACACACTGAGGTGACGGTAACGATACTGTTTGTTTGTGGTAATGTTGTACCTGCTATGCCTCCCTGTCACAGCAGTGGGAGGGGCCTATAACATGGTTCCTACACATTTGAAATTTCTAAATTCCATATTTTTTCCAGACCCTAATGTCCCGGGGCCTCATGTATAAAGCGTGCGTACGCACAAAAACCTGGCGTACGCCCTTTTCCACGCTCACATTCAGATGTATAAAGACTGAAATGATCGTGGAAATGTGCGGTCCTTCACGCCAAGTCCACAGCTGGCGTACGCACGTTTCTAGTGCTTTGGAACCTTTGGTGACACTTAGAGGTGACACTGAAAAACTGTTAATAATGTGAAAAAGATCATTCCTCCGATTGATGGGCACATTGGAGATACACAGAAGAACAATGAACACACCAGCACGTCATCCTGCTGTCAGAGCAGCACATCCACCACCAGAACCAGAACCAATTAGACCCTGTATCCATCAATGCCAATCCTGCCTGGGAAGACATTAAGCAACAACCATATAAAGAGACAAGGACCCAAAATTCACTGGTTGATAAATGCATTTAATGTTGTCTTCATGTCTGTGAGAACATTTATTAGTTGGCCCAGTCGCTCATTGACTCCACCGATTGTCCTCACGATGTCCTCTTGTGACTCGGGTCAGCACGGACCCATGCCGGTGTTCTGGACACCGGTCGGATGGGCATCAGCAGTGGGCTGTGGCGGATCGGAGGACCGGCTAACGCTGGGGAGGCAACAGAAGCCTCTGTGACAGGAGGATGATACTGCGTCTGACCATCTTCTGTCTCATTGTTGGAAATTAATAATTTGAGTGATTAAACATGAGTCAAAGTCTTTGATTTCCTCTTTGATATCCTGACATGATTACACATGAACCTTTTTCTTGTTTGGCTGTGATCAGACTATTGTATGACCCGTAGAATAAACTAATGTGTGACTTACACAAATACTAAATATATATTTACCTTGGGGGTGATCCACGTCAGCCCTGTGAGAAAAGTGTCATGTCGGCTTCCAGACTGTGTCTGGATTTGTCTGTCTTTTCTGTTTTGTCTGTCATTTCCTGTTTTATTTTGTTAAGTTTCCCTCATGTGTCATGTCTGGTGTCTATACTTCCTTTCCCTGATTGTGTCCACCTGTGCTGATTACCTGGCTCCTCCCTGATTGTCTCCACCTGTGTCCAATTGTCTTCCCGCCCTCTTGTGTATTTAAACCCTGTGTCTTCCCCTGTTTGTTTGCCAGTTTGTGCTCTACAACTTGTTGTGTTCACTTACCAGCGTTTTGGATCCTGTTCGTTTGTCTGCCGTGTTTGACCCGTTTTCGTCCTTCGACCACTGATTCAGCCTGTTCGTTATCGACCTGGTTCGTTACCCGACTCTGTCTCTGCCTACTCCCTTTATCACCTCAGCCTCCACCGATTACCTGTGCTTCGACCTTCGCCTGGATTACTACCGTGAGTTTGCCTGTCCCCCATGTACCGTTGCTTGTGTGACTGCTTTCCCGTGTATGACCTGGCTTGTTTTTTGACCACCCTCTGTTTGTCCCTAGTGGGGATTCCGTTGGGGTTTTCCCGGCTCGGCATAGCTGGTCGTCTGCCGTATCCACCCGCAGCCCAGACGTTTTTCCCCGGATCCGGTGGCTTCACAGAAGTTGTATTATCTCTGTGTTGTATTCTTACCCCTGTTAAAGTGTTTAATAAAAACACTAAACCTTACTGGATTTTTGTGGTCTTGCTTTTGGGTTCAGCCTTTGTACTTAGCCTATCACAAAAAATGTCACCTACAATATCATCAACTTTTTGCTCAGTCTCAGTTCATCTCTTTTCTTCTTCCGCCTGTTTCGGCCTCCGCTTCGCATCCACCTTGACGTCATCGTCTGATCACGCAGACAGGGGAATCCCAGAGGGAATCCCACCTGCAGACCCCGTTTATACTGACTTGCATATTTAAATGTGGGCGTGGAGAGGGAGGAGTCAGGTGTTCCAACATATGTGGTCAATTCCACGCTGATTGGGATGAATAAAGGAAGTGTACTTGGATTCGGGCGTACGCTCAGTTTCATACATCTGGATTTTTTTGTGCGTTTGGACTTTTCTGGATTTGGGCATACACTAGGTTTCAGTATGAAATCCACGCAAGTCTTTATACATGAGGCCCCAGATGTCTTGGTAAAAAAAAATTCCAACCAGTCTATATTTGAGATTTATGAGCCAGTGGTCAGAGAATTTCCATCTACGCATTATGAGTTCTGCCAACGATCACACAAGGCAGGTTGAATAGTTCGTTCACCAACAGTGTGTGGAAATCACCTGTTCGGCGAAGCAGCAGTGAAAGTTGACGACACCTGGGCGGGGCTTAAAATGGGTTGGAGGAGGATAAGAGCAGAAGAACAACTTGTCAATCCGCCCAAATGTTTTCTGGGATGTGTAGCCAACTATGTGCTCGCCCACAAACATTTTAGCTGCGTTAGCAAGCGCCTTAAGAAAACAGATCGATCCATTTCATAATTTTATGTTTTAGACAATAGAACGGTGGTAACAGTCTTGGAAACATGAATATTTTTCCATACGTTTGTTTCTTTTTTCCATACTTGCGTAGGAACCTTGTACAAAGAACAAGACCAACTCATTCATAATTCCAGTCTAAAACACACTGAATAAAACTGTTCTCTATAGAGTTTGCTGACCTTAAATTAACCGACTCACCTGGTAAAACCCGTACAGGTTGTGTAACTCCCGGTGTTCCCATCCCCCATAATGCACAGCGTCCTTTGGCATTGTCTGCTCCGGCCCATAGAACACAGAGGGTTCGTTCATATCGTTCCACACAAACAGAGACGGCGTCGAACCCTGCATCGGACAGAAATAAACATAACCCTGTTATACCTGCATCTCTGTGTAAAACCTGATGATGTGTAGATTTGTTTGGACCTGCCTTGTATTTACTCAGAGAAAAGCATGAGGAGTACCAGGCCCGAGTGTCTGGACGGCTGAAGTCCAGGTATGAGGACTCACCTACGACAGAGGACAACGCAACAACAAACATATAATAAGAAAAAAATAACTAAACCGATGCAGAAGCTAAAGGTTAATTCTGTCATTTTAGAGTATAAATAAAAGTGTTACCAGGCCAACAAACGCCTTTAAAGATCTGTCCCTGTCGGTCTCTGATGAAGTGTCCTCCATCTCTGGCCTCACAGTATAAAGACCAATCAGGATCCACCTTGATGTGTGGGTCACTGATGACGACCAGCTGAACACAACACAACACAAAGTGGGTGGATGGATGGATGGACGGACGGATGGACGAAATGATGGGTGTTGGTTGGTTTGGTGGTTGGTTGGTTGATTGGGTGGATGGGTCTTGGTTGGTCAGTTGGGTGGGTGGGTGTTGGTCGGTTGGTTATTCGGGTGGGTGTTTGTGGGTTGGTTGGTTGACTGGATGGATGGGTCTTGGTTGGTCAGTTGGGTGGGTGGGTGTTGGTCGGTTGGTTATTCGGGTGGGTGTTTGTGGGTTGGTTAGTTGGTTGGTTGGTTGGTTGGTTGATTGGGTGGATGGGTCTTGGTTGGTCAGTTGGGTGGGTGGGTGGTGGTTGGTTGGTTGGGTAATGGTGTGTCGGTTGGTCAGTCGGTTGGTTGGTTGGGGGGATGGATGGGTCTTGGTTGGTCAGTTGGGTGGGTGGTGGTTGGCTGGTCAGTTGGGTGGGTGGTGGTTGGCTGGTCAGTTGGTTGTGGGTGGTTGAGTGGGTGTTGGTCAGTTGGTTGGTTGTTTGGGTGGGTGTTTGTGGGTAGGTTTGTTGGTTGGTTGGGTGACTGGGTGGATGGGTCTTGGTTGGTCAGTTGGGTGAGTGGGTGGTGGTCGGTTGGTCGGTCAGTTGGTTGGTTGGTTGGTTGATTGGGTGGATGGGTCTTGGTTGGTCAGTTGGGTGGGTGGGTGGTTGGTTAGTTAGTTGGTTGGTTGGTTGGTTGGTTGGTTGGTTGGCTGGCTGGTTTGGTTGGTTGGGTGGGTGCTGGTTGGTTGGTTGGTTGGTTGGTTGGTTGGTTAGTTGATTGGTTGGATGGGGTACATAACTCTCAATCTGACCTTCCTGTTCTTCGTGTCCAGGTGGCGCTGCAGGGCGGCAGGTTCAGGGAAATGGACCGGATCCCAGGTGAAATACCGTTTTCCGTTCGTGTGCTCGATGTCCAGCCAGATGACGTCATATGGGATGTCGTGTCGGTCGAATCCGGCATCCACAGCCTTCACATCAGCTTCATCGTCGTAGTTCCAGCGACACTGGTGGTATCCGAGAGCAAACAGAGGAGGCAGCGCCTGAAATCCTGAAAGTCGCACAAATACACCAACATTATCAGACTATTATAACACATGAAGGACAAAACTCTGAGTTCCAACACATTTGAACAGATACTTTTCCAAGACTGTTCTGATATAATGAACAGAAATGAAACTGTATGGAAACTAAGTAACAACATATAGATCATATGGATATGGAACTAGACCCAGGACAAGGTGCTGCATTGTCTTTCCATGAGATGAACCTGATGTACATGAACTGACCTGTGATCTGAGCGTACTGGCTGAAGACCTGCTGTGGACCGGGTCCCAGCAGAACCAGGCAGTCGATAACCCCACTCTCAGACAGCCAGTGGACGTCGGTGTGAGGCTGAGTCCGCATCCTCTTCACTGGGGGGGTTTGGTCATCCTAAGGGGGGGTGTATATGGGCATAAATAAGATAAGACAATATAAGATAAAATAAGATAAGACAATGTAAGATAAGATAAAATAAGACAAGATTAGATAAAATAAGAAAAGAAAAGATAAGATAAAATAAGATAACATAAGATAACATAAGATAAGATAAAATAAGATAAAATTAAGATAAGATAAGATAGGATAAGACAAGATAAGATAAAATAAGATTTCTTTGGTGAATTTGGCAGCAAAAACCTGTGAAAACACGTCACATCCATTATATATTTACAAATATGTCTAAAACTAACAAAGTTTAAGAACCTCTGCTCTGAACTGTAATACAGGCAGTAAAATTTATATAAATATATATTTTTTAAAAAACTGAAAACCGACATTTTTAACTGAGAAACGGGACACAGAATTAACAGCAGAAATGAATATGTTACCTGTTCGGCAGACGAGTAATGGACGTTTACAAAAGTCTCTGATGCGTTGAGCCAAAACAGCCCCAGAGTCCGGTCCGGACGGTGGGAAACCAGAAGAGGAACAGACCCGTACAGACCCAGACGGCTGCTCAGTTTATAGGCAAACACGTCCAGATTATACAGACGATACGGTTCGCCATCTCTGGGGAGAAACAAACCCAAGTAAAAATAATTAAAGTTAAACAAAGAGTAAAGCTAGCAGTGAAATAATACAGTTCAATTAAATTAAAACATGAAACGAGGCATGAAAAATAACTAAACAGAACTAGAGGTAAAACCCGTTCTTCTGTTTGCTCTGTCGATGTTCTACTGTTTTGTCTTAAAACAAGCATCAAGACTTAAGTTCAGTTATTTTTTTTCATCATATTAAAATCACAACATCACATATTATAAATAATATTATACAAAATTATAAAATCATAAAAAATGTTAACTTTGTTTTAGTGTAAAAAAAAAAAAGACAAATTACATTATGAAAAAGTGAATAACCTTAAACAATAAACAACACATTTAATAACAGGCAGAATATTGATAAAATTGTACTTAATATTCTATTCTAAAATATTCTAAATATTGTATTCTTTAGACATTTCTGGTTATTTACATTTTATTGTGAAAGGATAGTTTGTAAATGTAAATATTTTCATTATGTAATTTTACTTTTTTTATATTAAACCAAGATGAAAATCTGTCCTTGTCATTATTTACATGTTATTATGGTATGATTTCACTTTGGGTCTGTATGTGGAACCTGAACTAAAGTCAGTTTGACATCATTTTTAATATCTTCAGTGTCATTTTTGCAAAAAATCATCCCATGGACCTGACTGGACCCTTTGGTGGGCTGGTTTTGGTCCATGGGCCGCATGGAGGTTTGACACCTCTGACTAAGGTTAAATAGAACAGGTGACATGAGAACACACCTGGTGTCTCTGAGCTGAAGGCGGTCAGCGTGTTCTGGTAAACCATACACGTGATCGAACCCGTGAAGACGAAGGTCGACCCCGACGCTGCTGGGACCTGGAGACAAGAAGACACAAAGAATTTACTGTGACCTTAAAATGTCTTTAACCCTTTTGTTCAGACAAAATGAGATTTATGGCCATCTTATGAGGTTTTACACTGGTGAAAACGGTAACCAAAATTTGAAAAATGAACCACAAATTAAAAACAAAAACTATCAACATGAAGCAAAAATGAACAGAAATGAAGAACAAAATGAACAAAATACTGAACAAAATTAATAGAATAAACCAAAACACAAAGAAAATAAACAAATGGTTAAAGCTGAATCGAGCCTAATTTAAAATTAACCACAAAATTTAAAAAAAAAAAAGAATAATCAACAAAATGAGTAAAATAATTAACAAAATCTATAAACCACCCAAAACGAACAATGAGCAAGAAAAGAAAAAAAAAAAAAAGAACAAAAATAAACCTAATAATCAGGTTTGATTCAACACATGTCAGATGTTTCTGTTTGTGTTGTTTCTTGTCCTGGGGTCAAAGGTCACATTAAATAGTGACTTTAACCTTTACAACACATTAAGTTCAGTTCAGTTCTATAACTGTCTTTTACTTTTAATAAACCACTAGTGTTTCTGTTCTGTGCAAATAAATAAAAATATGCAGAACAAACAAACAAAACACAAACCATTAGCTTTGAAATCCACAAATTCTCTGAACGTCTCCTTCCATAACGAACTGGTGTCGTCCTGTAGAAGAAAAGTCCAATTTAATGACATTAAAAGTATTAATAGAAAATAATGACCTTGATGTCAGCGTCCTCTTACCTCAACACCATCAGATGTTCCCCTGAAATCATTCCAAAGTCATTCCTTGTATTTTCCATGTGCTGGTTTTGACAAACAGGACCTGTTCATGGACTCCTCACCTGAGTGGCTCCTGCAGAGTCTCCAACCACAGCCTGCTCTCAGAGTTGAACGTCACCATGACTTCATCTGCACACAGAACCTCCAGACGAAACGGGAAGGACCAGACCCGGACCCGGTGAAGTCCCGTAGACCAGGAGAGGACAACGTGGTCTTTGGTCTGTCTGTCCACTCTCAACCTGCAGTTCAAAGATACAAGATCAAATCACATAGCGTCCAAATCTGTGCAGCTGGGTAGGGGTGTAAGAAAATACCCATTCTGCAATATATCAATATATCACGATATGTCATTTCACAATACTGTATCGATATTAAAAAGTACTGTATTGATATTTTTAGGTATTTATTCAAATGAAGATATTGTGGAGGTTCATTTTTATTTTTATTTTTTGTCTATATTTTATGTACAGGGTGGGGAAGCAAAATTTACAATATTTTGAGGCAGGGATTGAAAGACAGTGTATGACCAATTAGTTTATTGAAAGTCATGAGAATTTATTTGCCACAAGAAAATTGACATAATAGAAAATGTTTCTATTCTATGTGTCCTCCTTCTTTCTCAATAACTGCCTTCACACGCTTCCTGAAACTTGCGCAAGTGTTCCTCAAATATTCGGGTGACAACTTCTCCCATTCTTCTTTAATAGTATCTTCCAGACTTTCTCGTAATAGTTTTGCTCATAGTCATTCTCTTCTTTCCATTATAAACAGTCTTTATGGACACTCCAACTATTTTTGAAATCTCCTTTGGTGTGACGAGTGCATTCAGCAAATCACACACTCTTTGACGTTTGCTTTCCTGATTACTCATATGGGCAAAAGTTTCTGAAAAGGTATGGATAATAGTGTTAGGTATGACTATGACATCAATATATGTTTGGTTTCAAAACAATTGACGTAGTGCCTGCTGAGAAAAAACAACTAAATGCTCATTGTAAATTTTGCTTCCCCACCCTGTATTATTTTTATTATTTAACAATCTTTTATTAAATTATGTTTGTTCCTTTGTTGGGACTGAACTAAAATAAAGTTCTGATGTTAGTTCTGAACTAATAGAACATGAACATTTGAACAGGATCTTAAACTGTAATGTCTGTAAAACATAATTTAAGTTTTAACACAGGAAAATTTTGTGATATACCATTAGATCCTGTTGTGATCAAATAAAAATGTGTTCAGTATTTGTGCATATATCTGGTGTAATTCAGTTCTTCAAGGAAATAATCATTTAAAAAAAGGAAAACAAACAAAAAATTGCCTTTTTAACAGTATCATGACATATCGTGACATATTGTATTGTGATCCTAGTATATTTATTTATTTATTTATTAGGGACAGTGCATATTAATGAGCATCTACAACAATTGCAGCTGTAAATATGCCAGATTGTAGCAGCAGTGCTAATTTCCATCTGTAGTCCGTCCCTAGGCAGGTGACAGGAAAGACAGTTGACAAAAAGGCAAAACATCATAAACGCATCATAAAAAGACAGCTGACAAAAACCACAAATCATCCTAAAAACACACAGAACAACACAGTGAGGACAATCTACTGATGGTTACAGGCTTGGTTTCCCTTCATCCAGTGTTTAAGTTGTGATTTGAAGGAGGCATATGATTGTGAGTCTCTTATGTTGAGCAGTAAACTGTTCCAATATTCAGTTCCAGTGACTGAAAGTGTAGTTTGTTGTTTGGATTTGTATCATATCACCAGATTCTTGCCAACACACTCCCTTACTGCTGGGAAAAATTAAATATGTCACAGTCACTGGTGGGAAACACTATTAAAACCTGTGACACTGTAAAAACACTCAAAATTCAATCCTGTTCAACATCAGAGTGAAAATAAACTATAACAAGTGGTGCCAGGCACAACAAACCCCGCCCCTCACACATACTGTAGCTTATTATAAACCTTTGTGTTGTGATAATATTCATGAAGTTGGAAAAATAAGTGCACAGTATGTTTTCATGACTTTTTTCTGTTTTGATATTATTTACTTGATATTATTTCAAGGTCACAGACTCTACCCTTCACCCCCAGAGCTCAAAATAGTAACCCACAGCAAAGTTAATCAGTTCCTCAATGGCATTTATTTATTAAAACAAGTGGGGTTTTTTTTTCCCCAGAATGAGTACATTAGAAATGACAATTTTTTTATGGATGTTTTTGTGGATGTTTTTTTTTTATCTTTGAAAAGGTTTTTCATTATGGTGTGTACTATTTGACCTCTTGGCCAAGTCACCTTCTCTGGATGGATCTGGATCTCAATGGGATTTTTATCTGGTTAAAATAAAGGTTATTCAGAATAACAACCTCCATATGCACTATAATTATTCTGTAAATATTCAACCATCCTGTGCAACACATTTTTACAGTCTCAGTTTGTATCCTTTTTTTATCTTCATATTTGTATCTAGACTTAACTGCACTGTCTTGTAGGATTTTATCTTGTATATATTTTGCACCTTATATTTTATCTATAACAGTGGTTCCCAACCTTTTTCGTCTCGTGACCCCATTTTAACATCACAAATTTCTGGCGACCCCAGACATTCAAAACAGAGACTTTTTTTTTTTTTGCTAAAATTAATTTGTTTGTGATCATGTAATAGTTTGCTTTACTGTGTTTAAAATAAATGTTAATTTTAGACACATTTAGTCTATATAATGTGTATTATTATGACCGGAGGCAGTAAAGCCAGGTGTAGATTACTGCACAAAGGGAGAGTTTGATTTTCCTTGGTCAGGATATGTACAGTCAGTCCAGCTTGGATTTACAAGGCTGACAATTAATACTGAGTAACTCAAACTATGAATTATGAAAGAGCTGCAGCATCTGAAACCGACCACAATGAACATTTGACAGATAAACAGAACCACAGTGTTTCAGTTTCAGCCTCAGAGTTTGTCATGTCTTTTGTGTACTGTGAACATTGTCTCTGTCAACTAACCATATATTTTTATTAGTAAGTTTATTGAGATTTTTATCAATTAATAGAAATTTCGGGTGACCCCATTTGAATTCCAGGCGACCCCAAGTAGGGTCCCGACCCCAAGGTTGAAAAACACTGATCTATAATTACCTGTTTGAACTGAAAAAGGAGAACCTCTTCAATCTCGTCGCACATTCAGTATAATGACAGTAAAGGGCATTCTGTTCTATATTTGGTTTATATGGAAATGCAGAAATTTCAGAATAAATAAAAGAAAGAAAGAAAGAAAGAAAGAAAGAAAGAAAGAAAGAAAGAAAGAAAGAAAGAAAGAAAGAAAGAAAGGAAGAAAGAGTCATGGTAATTTTACATATATTCTATATTACATATAAGATTGGTTGAACTCTGTATATATGAGACTGGGTTTTATTCCTGTTTGACAAATGGTTGTTTTGCCCTCTGTGTTTGGTCTGTTTGGTCAAGGACACATATGGACACTTGTGTTCGAAAAGAGGCGCTTTCTCACAGAAGTTATCTCTTCCTATACTCCCAGACATTCCAGCCTGGCACAGACCTCTTTTTTTTATTAGTTTGATATAAGACACAATGACAGGCTGTAATCTTTGTACACTCCTGCAGACAGCTTTCACCTGACAAAGACATGAAAATTCCCCGTTTTCTGCATGAACTGGTTTGATCTGCATCTACGAGTACAGACAAACATAATGTTCTTAAACTAATACCACACAATCAGTTATAATATTTCGTGTATTTATTGACCAGTTATTAAAGACAGCAGACATCCTAAGAATATGGCTGAGCTGAGGCAGTTCTGTCAGGAGGAACGGTCCAGAATACTGTGGGAACAATAAGTAAAGCAGGTTCAACCAGATATTAAATCTGAGGGTTCACTCATTTCAGGGGTCCAACAGGTTTCTACAAGTTACATTTAAGACCTTTTAAAGATTACTTAGAGCAAAATTTAATGCTTATTTCACAGCCATACTGGCAAATATTCATGGCTCCTAGAATCTAGGTTAATGTACTGTATATATTTATTCCAATGTCTTCATTCCCACCATTCAGAGTCATTTCTCACCAGGGGCTGCAAAGTTATTGATAATTGGTTCCTAATTTCAATATAAATTGTCAGGTTGGAACGGGTGGAAATGAGTCGACTAACGTTATTTTTTTGCAGTTTGGACATTTAACAGACACATTTAAACACAGCACAGTCAACAAATTTATGGCAACATGACTTAAAACCTACCATATCAAACTTAATACCTTTTAAAGACTTTTTTAAGGTATTAAATGCAGATTTGTAAATTGAAGACTTTTAAGACTTTTTAAGACCCCGCAGGAACCCTGTCATTTGTTCCAGCTGCACTATGGACGTTAATTTTTAAGTATTTAGATCTGGAGTCTCAAACTCATTATCTTTCAGGGGCCACATTCAGCCCGATTTGATCTCCAGTGGAGTGAACCAGTAAAATAATGACATAATAACATGTAAATAATGACAACTCCAAATTTTTGTCTTTGTTTTAGTGTAAAGGAAAAAAAACATTAAATTAGGAAAATACCTATTTTTATAAACTATCCAAACAAAAAAGATGTGAATAACCTGAAAAACTGAAATTTCTGAAGAAAAATAAGTGCAATTTTAGCAGTATTCTGCCTCAACTTATCATTTCTACATGTGCATTATTATGGATTGAATCTTCAAAGACACTAAACATTTAGTAACAGGCAGAAAATAGTTAAAATTGTGCTTAATTTTCTTTAGACATTTCAGGTTGTTCATATTTGTTCAGGTTATTCACATTTTATTGTTACAGGATAGTTTGTAAATGTAAATATTTTCATAATTTAATGTTATTTTTTGCACTAAAACAAAGACAAAAATTTGAAGTTGTTAATTGAAGATTTTTTGCTTAGTTGAAGACTTTTTTTTGCTAAATTTAAGATTAGTTTTTGCTTAATTCAAGATTTTTTTGGCTTAATTGAAGATTTTTTTTTACTTAATTGAAGATTTTATTTTGCTTAATTCAACATTTTTTCCTTAATTCAAGCCAATTTTTTTTTTTTTTTTTTTGCTTAATTCAATTCAAGTCTATAGAATTTTTGACTTTGCAAAAACATCCTACAGGCCGGATTGGAACCTTTGGCGGGCCACATTTGCATATGTTTGAGACCCCTGATTTAGATGATAATGGAGGGATGATTCTGATGCAGTTCTTACTGTTCACATTGCAGCTCACTTCTAATCACATCTGGAACTCTGTAGCGCGGTTTAATGGGCTGCAGCTCATCGATGAATATCCTCACAGTGTCATTTTTGCAGGCGGACACAGACAGAAGAAGTTTGGTCTGTGAGATGAGGAGGGAGGTTACAGACAAATATGACACAAAAAGGGAATTAAAGATTTTTAATGATGGCTGAACTGATCAAAAGTAAGTAACAATCATCCAGATCATTCTGTTTTATTCTATAAATTAACAATTCTTCTCAAACCTGTGTTTTAGGATCCAACAACTCTAATCGAGCCCCTTTTTCAGTGAGCACCAGGGAGTCCAATAGGGCTCGGTACTGGTGCTTTGGACCCTGCATCTGTCGCCTTCATGTGGGAAAAGGAAAACATCTTGTTAATGTTTAATGTGACTCCTGTGTTTGTTGAATTACATGTTAAAAATAGGACTCGAACACACCTGTAAAATGCAACTTGGTCGCTTTTCTTGAAATGCAATTTCCATTCATCATCAGGGACGAAGCTGAGGAATTAAACACACATCACACAGGGATCAGAGTGGAACAATAACCTGTTCTTCTATGCAACATGCAGGTTTGAGTTTTGTTTTTCGAGTTACAGTTATTAAGAGAATCCTGATATCAGACACAAGAACAAAATTCTACTACTTATGACAAGTTTAGTTTAGTTTATTCTCATTAGACTGAAACAAAACCATAAACCACAGGTGTCAAACATGCGGCCCAGGGGCCAAAGCCGGCCCACCAAAGGGTCCAGTCCGGCCCTTGGGATGAATTTGTGAAATGCAAAAATTACACTAAGATATTAACAATCCTTTTAGTTCAGGTTCCGCATTCAGACCAATTCAATCTGAAGTGGGCAGGACCAGTAAAATACTATCATAATAACATATAAATAATGACAACTCCAAATTTTTCACTTTGTGAATGAAAATATTTTCATGTATTTACACTAAAACAAACCCTAATTTCGCAAAAAGTGTGAATAACAATATGAACATGAAACCTGAAAGAGAAGTAAGTACAATTTTAACATGATTCTGCCTGTTACTAAATGTTTTGTGTATTTGTAGATCCACTGTGATCTGTAAATTATAACATACATGTGTAAATGATAAACTGAGGCAGAATATTGTTATAATTACACTTATTTTTTCAGTTTGTTCATGTTATTCACATCTGTTGAAAAGATAGTTAACAGATGTAAACCTTTTCATAATGTAAATTTACACTTTTTTGCCCTGAAACAGAAAAAACTTTGGAGTTGACCTTATTTATATATTATTATGTTATTATTTTACTGGTTATTTATTATTTATTTATTTTACTGCAGCTCATGTTTAGCTGAATGTGGAACTGAACTAAAATGAGTTTGACAGCCCTGCTATAAACTGTTTATCTCATCCAAAGAAACAGAAATAATAGATACACCAACAAATTACCTATGTTAAAATACAGATACAATTTCTTTACAAAACTTTGCAAATTGTAAAACATCCCATCCCTGTCTATTAGTACCTACCTACAGTTTTTATTATCATTATTATTATTATTATTAATATTATTATTATTATTATCTAGGCTACTATTTGTCATGTGAACAAATTTACTCTGAACATTGATTTAGAACCAATTTAGTTCAGATTTTTTGTTGTATGTTTGTTAAACTGTGCTGTGTATTTTTATTTTATTTTATTTTTGTTCCTTAATAAAGAAACAGACATAAACATATGTGTTCATTATAATCCTGCAAAAACAGAAAACCTGCAGCTGACCTGGTTTAATAATAGATTAAATTTATTACGGAAAATATTAAAATTTAACCAGTGGTAGAGGAGTTTAAACTGACAACCACTTATAAAGAGGTAGTATACAGTAAATGAAGATGAATTACTGAACATAACTTTACTCTGGACAACAGTAGCTCCATGTGTCTTATAAATAAACTGATTTTAATGTCAAAGGTCTGCTCTGAAACAAACATAAATACCTAACGTCCGTTTGGCTCGTTTCCGCCATTTCACACAGAAACACCAGCAGACATCAGCCGCTCCGTGTCAGTGGAGGTAAAGAACAACAACCAGCAGATATTTGGGTCCTTACTGTCTGTTTCTAGTCCACCAAACTGACAGGAGACAGCGTTAGCAAGAACTGCTACTGAAGCAACGACACGTCTGCGTACAACTTCCGGTTTCCAAAATAAACTCACGAAGATAGAGCTGTCAATCATACGGGACGGATCACTTCCTGTTTTTGAAGTGGGCGTGGTCAGTGCGATTGAGTGGGTTTAAAGAAGTGGATTAATAACATTTAAATAATATTTAAAAGACAGTTTTATGCCATATTTCCTAATTTGATTGCAAATATGATTACTTGTCTTTTCCCACTCCTCTGGTGTGTCATTAACCCTCTGGTATCCTGTTCAGTAAGGCCCTTACTAAGCACCAGGTGTGCCTTTTTCACACACTTGTGCAATAATGTCAAAAAAAAAAATAAAATAAAATAAAAAATCATACAGTTTGTTTTTAATTCTTTTACACTTTTTTTCTATTTCATCAACTTAAGCCGTAAATAAAAATACCAAATACTCAATAATTATCAAATTTTTTTTAACCCTTTAAATGCCGTGTTTGTAATGTAAACAAACCATTTTTTTGGATGCAAAAAACACACAAAAAATTTTTTTTTTCAGTATACTACATAAAAAGTGGATCACATATTATTTGATTTTTGCAGCCTGGTATATGTCAATCATTAACTCCAACATTGGTTAATTTGCATTATTATTTTTGGTGCAAGGTCAAATGTTCAAAAATACTAGCATCTGTCACCAAGTGTGCATAAAAGGCACACCTATAAATCAAAATATTAAATATTATATATTGATTTATTTTTCTGCTCTAATTTGATTTTATTTTTGTAACTCAAGGTCAGCCCTAATCATACATATCAAATAATCGTTCATTTTAGATTTTTTTTAACCCTTTAAATGATCTCTTTTCATCATGATGTCACTACATTTTTTGATGCAAAAAACACAAAATATGTTGTTGTTTTGTTTTGTTTTGTTTTTTTCAAAATACTACATTAAAATTGGATTCCGTATTATTTTATTTTTGTAGCCTGGCATATGCCAATGATTAACAACGTTAATAAATTAATTTAGACCCTCACCTCTCAAATGAAGCCCAGATATCAGTAAAAGCAGGATTTATGCCTGAATGGCTTTTTGATCAAAAACAGTGGTTATAATGGAAGGAATAGTGCGTTTTAGGCACACTTGGGAGACAGATGCTAGTCTTGTAATTTTCTTTTGTTTACAATGTGCAAATTTTAGTTGGTGGCCAGAATTTTAAAGATCATGCACAAATGAACAACTTTTGTATTCTAACCTTATTTAAATTGTGAAAAATAATATGAAGGTCTTTAAAACGAAGTGCAAAGTGTGCCTAAAAAGCGCACCCGGATACCGGAGGGTTAAAAATAACAGACTTTAAATACTACAATACCCATGAGGCACAGCTGCTGTTGCCATGGGAAACCCTATTGCGTATTGTGCAATATTGTACAGATTCAGAGTTTTTTTTATTCATTTATTTTAGTGGTTTTTACTGTAGTATTTATTCTCATCTATTGTTCTTACCTATTTTTATCTATTGTCTATTTTTTAAATCCTTTTCATTCATGCTGCACACTGAGACCTGGGAAACTATTTTTTGTTCTGATTGTGTCTGTGATCGACTGACAGTAAAGCAGAGTCTGAGTCTTATTATCATGATATGGGACTCAACAAAATTTGTTTATCCAGTTTTGAAAACAAAACGCACAGTACAAAATGTATAAAAATATAAATGATATATAAATAATAAAAATGTACTGAAATCAAGTCAGTCACATATTATATATTGTGGTGGATTGTGGGAATACGTTAGGGAGGTGATAGCGGAAATACGGCAGAGTCAGGGAGGAAAATTCGCAAGAGAGTCTTTCGCAAGAGACTGAGACTCTTGTGTTTTTAGGAAGTCCATTCTCCAGGCCTGTTCTTACCAAGACCGTACTCAGCAAATGTGATACTGAGAAGCGCTTATCGCAACCCTAGATATTTTACCATTTAGTGAGAAATAAGCAAAAAGTGTCAAATAACTTTCTGGACATCGCAGTAAAGGCCGAAAACCCAACATCCAAAAAATATGCCTTTAGGGTTTTGACTCATAAAGAATACTACAGTAAAATATGACTAGAGGGTACTTTAGGGTCCTCTTTTACAAAAATATTGTAAGTTTGATAAAACATTTGAGAGTACATCTGCAAATATAAAAGAAGGCAACAAGACAATGAAGGAACAGGTGTAGAAAATGCATGAAAAATGATCCTGTTTTAACAAACTTGGAAAACGTGATCATTCAAGTGTAGATGCACCTGAATGCACCATGAAGTCCTTTCACTGAACTGGAGGACATGGGACAGATGCAGGAAAAATGAAAATTTAAATACAGTCGAGGCTGACTTTATTCCATAACTGTTTTGGTGCAAGATTTACTCACAAGAAAGGAAAATTTACCCACATTCGACAGTGGATTTTAACTTCAGATCCTGTAAACAAATCCACACACCTTTCAGTTTCATCATTTTCATAGGGTGTGTCCTCTTTATCAGAATAATAATTCCAAACTTTTTCAAAACTATTTTTCCCCCCAGACCTTGACTTTATGTACTTTTATACTTGTGTTCAGACTTTTTAGGTTGAGATTGTACCTGTTGTGTAGTAGAAAAGTTCATTTTAATAAATGTACGAACATATAATTCACAGAAAATTGTTTTACTGGCAGAAACGTTTTCAAAACATGAAAATCACAAAAGTGCATGAATATCACACAAACATGTTTCATATCCTGGTGAGATGCAGCAATGTATTTTTGTCCTCTGTAGTGGATGAGTTTCACAACTTTACTTCAAAATAAAAAATTACATAATGTCCACTGAAAAGGACATTATATAAAAAAAATAAATAAAAATGTATCTGAAAAATCTGTTGCATCATGCAGTTTCCAATTAAGGCAATTATTTAATGTAAAATGGCGAAAATATTTACTTACTGGGTGTCAGGAGGATATAATCATTCCAGTACTGACTGGTTAGTGAAATCATATTAATTTTTTTATATTTTTTCCTCGAGTATTTTTTATAAGATTATGTGTCTTTAATTATACTCTAAAATTCAACTATATGAGTAACTTTTTTCCTTACTTTATAAAGACTTTCACAAAAATTCCAGACTTTTCAAGGTCTGGAAAGCAGCGTTTAAAAATTCCAAACTTTTTAAAACTTTCAAGACCTGCACGAACACTGTGATTTCATCATTAATCTGTTGATTATTTGTACAATCAATTTTTTTTTCTCTAAAATGCCTGAAAATGTTCATGTAATATTTTGTTCTGTTTCAATTTTCATTTTTATTATTTTTATTTATTTATTATTTTTCCTCTGATGTTTAAAAATCATCCCTGTGTGGTGTATCTGTACGTTTATACATTTATGTGTGTTCCTTCTGTAACATGTGCCTTATGTCACTGTAACGAACTGTAGACGTTTGTTAAACACCATAAATATTGTGTAAAAGCTTCTGTTAATAAAAACAAATTATAAAAAAAAAAAAAAAGCCTGAAAATGCCCAATCTTGAGGTAGAACCATCAAAACTCTGGTGATTCTGTCACAAACTCAAAAACACACAAGAAACAGTTTACAGTGTTTTAATAATATTTTTTTAATAACACTTTCTTTAATTGCACATTCTTAAAAAATATCCGTTTACAACGTAGAGAAAAGATTAACATGTTGAAGAAACTCAGGAATGCCAGAGCAGAGGTGAACTGTTCGCGTTATGAATGGATGACAACGGGAAGAACGTCGGGTTAAATCTGAGAAACAAATCCTCAAAAAAAGAAAAGAGAGAGAGAGAGAGAAGACACAACCGAGAGTCGTAACCACACCACATAGAGCATCGGCTGGCCTTCCGCGCTGCTGAACACTGGTTAATGCCTTCCTGTTTTCAGTGGGCTGAGGTTATGGCATGGGAGATAAAACCTAATCCTTCTTTTCAAGCTCGTCCATCAAACACCTCCGCGAAACGTCCTTCACCTCCACACTAATGCCTCTTCGTTAGAAAACTGTCCTCGCTTCGGAAAAACAGTTCAGGCGCCTTCTGCTCGATGCTCCAACGTAAAAAAAAAAAAAATTAAATTAAATTAAAAAAAGAAAAAAGATCTCCAGGGAGGAAATCGCATCAAAAACAGTACCACATGCACACACACTCATGGAAAACAGGGATCTTCACAGCCCTTTGTCGAGAAGAACATGTTCACAGACACACGATCATCACAACGTCTCGGCTCTGTTTCTGTTCTCACCACAAATGAAAAGTCTCAAATGGCAACGTGAGGCCACAAGTCACACAAACACTGCACCAAAGTCCCTCCATGCCTTAATATCAATGAGCAACAAAAAAAAATAAACAAAAAAACAAAAAACCCAAAAAGGTTAGAGAAAGGGGCTCTCTGAAAATAAAATAAAACCAAACCATGAGTAAATAGATCCTCCTGAAAACAACCACAGACACATGGATCCAAACATCACTCCAAGTCTGAAGCTACCAAACACTATTCTGAGGGAATAAGGGCAACGTGACAAAATAAAAAGAGGAAAAATAATATAAGTTGCTCAAAATGAAACGTCACAACCGCACAACAACAATAAAACATCTCTTAACCCATGCCATAGTGAAGTCAACCCAGCGGTTTATCAGCTGGGGTCGTGTTGTAGCTTTTCAACAGGAAGCGTCACAATCCCTCGCTCTGGCGTCAACGCTGGAGTTTCTTCAATAAACAAAAGTCACATTTGTTTTGGTCGAACAGCAATGGTCTGACTTTAGACAGAAGAGGAAGGTGTGTTTTTATAGAACGTAAAAAAAAAAAAAAAAAAGACGAGAACACAACCAACCCTCCTCGGTTATTATTGTTATATGGTTGGATTCCAACACGGATCAGAAAGGATAGAGTCATCGGACGCCACTCGTCACAAGCGGGTCCCGAGAACGATCGATCAATCCCCCCCAATATGGGAGGTGAACAGAGGGGGGGGTTAAAGGTGATAGGTTACAGGAAGAAAAGTAGGGAAGTGAGCTTGGAGGAAACCTTCATTTCCTGCAGCTCTTAAGGCTCCGGTTCAGTCTCCTCCTCCGTGTGTTTCTGCATGTGCAAAAGCAACGTCTGCAACGACAAAACACAAGAAAACCTCAACAGACTGGAATTAAAGATTAAACAAGTGTTCACAGAACGCAAACCTCCGCCAAGCACCCCGAACGGTGTGCATGTGTGGATCAACTATTTCTATTTAAATTCAACAGTTTCCAGGTTGTTCCATACAGCAGAAAAAGTTGAAGCTTGGTACCAGTCATGTGTATGTCAAATTAGATTCAATTCCAATCAATATTTGTTGAGTTATAATGAAAAATGTGTGGTAAATGGGATTTTCAATGTTAAATGTAAATGTCCACAGAGTCCACATTCCACAGTGGATGTGGACAATTTTGTGTCAGATACAAGACATTGTTCGAAGCTACAGGTGGATCAAATTGGAGGCTAATCGGAGTCGTTTTGAATTTTTTATGAATTTAGAAAATTGCTCAATGATGAGAGATAGGAAAATTGTAGATTTTGTGACCTTGCTGTGACCTTGAACTCTGGCCTACTTGGCCAAAATTTAGTGGGTTGGTCCCAGGGCCTAGGCCTATCTGTGGGTACAATTTGGTAAAGATGGTTGGAATAGTTTTCCCGTAAAGTTTCTAACAAACAAACAAACAAACACACAAAGCAAAGTGATCACAATACCTCCTGGCAGAGGTAAAAAGGCAGATACTGTGGAGCCCTTATAACTGATCACACCCACATATTTTGGCTTTGTCCTAAGTCACAGATGTCAAACATGCAGCCCGGGGGCCAAATCTGGCCCGCCAAAGGGTCCAATCTGGCCCTTGGGATGGATTTGTGAAATGCAAAAATTACACTCATGCTGCGTTTCCACTACATGGTACCGGCTCAGCTCGACTCGGCCTTATTGTGTTTCCATTATGAAAAAGGACCTGGAACCTGGTACCTGGTACTAATTTTTTGGTATCACCTCTGCCGAGGTTCCAAGACTGGGGAACAGATACTAAAAGGTGACATGTAAACACTGCAGACCACTGATTGGTCAGAGAGTCGTCTCTGTGACCCGCCATTTTACAAAAAACAGATGCAGAAGTGGACAGTAAATATAGCGGTAGGTTAATGCACATGATGACAGCCTGTAAAACTACACCATTCAGTCAGGAGGTTCAGTCTTTGGTGGCCAACATGAAAATTCAGCATGAATTTGACGAGACAACACGCAACGAGCAAGTTTGTCAGCGACTCTTTGAGCAGATGACACAGAAGTAACGCGCCGCATTGCTATGACGACCAGGTACTGTAAAGTCAGTAGTATCCTGTAAAGGAAACTGTCTCCAGGAATAGGACCTGGTACCCGAGTCAAGTCGGTTCCATGTGGTGGAAATGCGGCATAAGATATTAATTCTTTTAGTTCAGTTTCCACATTCAGACTAATTCAATCTCAAGTGGGCAGGACCAGCCAAATACTATCATAATACATAAATAACGAAAACTCCAAATTTTTCTCTTTGTTTTAGTGTAAATACATGAAATATATTTACTTTTACAAAGTATAATTTCACAAAAAATGTGAATAACCTCAACAAATACGAACAACCTGAAATGTCTTAAGAGAAGTAAGTACAATTTTAACAATATTCTGCCTGTTACTAAAGGTTTTTGTGTATTTGTAGATCCACTGTGATCTGTACGTTATAATGTACATGTGTAAATAATAAACTGAGGCAGAATATTGTTATAATTACACTTATTTTTTCAGTTTGTTCATGTTATTCACTTTTTTTTGAAAGGATAGTTTGTAGATGTAAACCTTTTCATAATGTAAATTTCCTTTTTTCACTCTAAAAGTTTGGAGTTGACATTATTTCTATATTATTATGTTATTATTTTACCGGTCCAGCTCACTTCAGATCATATTTAGCTGAATGTGGCCCCTGAACTAAATTGAGTTTGACACCCCTGCCCTAAGTTAAGTGTGTTTTGGAGGGAGGTTTTTCACGCCCTGAAGGAGGTTTTTAAAATGAACATCCCGCAAAACTTCACAGTGGCGATACTGGGAGTAATACCTGGAGGTCTGGATAGAAAGGCAGATAAATACCTTTTGAATATATTATTCACCGCTGCCTTAAAGTCTAGAACAGTGGTCTGCAAGCTTTACAACCTAAAGAGCCATTTTTGTCTTTAAAAAGAAGAAAGAAATCTAACTGGAGCCATGAAAAAATATTTAAACCCATCTACATTTTACCATGAGGTGGCTGCTCTGATGTAGCCTATTTGTGATTAGTTTGCTATTTAACTTTGTATTTCCTTTACAATAAAGCAATGTGTGGTGCATTTATGAAATTATACAACTACAACAAAAAAACATTCAAAATTTGTATGATTTTTTTTAATGATGGACACTATTTCCAAAACATAATTATATTGTGTAATTGAGAAAAAGCTCAACTTTCATGTAGAGGTTGACTTTTAAACAGACAAACTACAAACAAATGCAAATTGAGTATCGTGTATTGTATCTTGAATTTGGCAAAAAAAAAAAAAAACATTTTGGCTTATATGCTGTCAAAAAAAATATTTTATTCCATGTACAGCCTGTGCATTTTTGCAGATGGACAACGTTAGCATAGATTTAGGCCTATAATAATGTTAGAAAGTAATGACTTATTCAGTTTATTTCAAAATGTTCCTTAAATGTTTGACAATGGGAGCCATACAGAGAGGCTAAAGAGCCACATTTGGCCCAGGAGCCACGGGTTGCAGACCCCTGGTCTAGAACCATCAGTTGGATGAAACCAGAACCTCCCTCATATAATAAATGAATTTAAAAAGTTTGGGATATTTACCAAATGGAGCAGATCACATTCTTACTCAGGCTTCAGAAAACCACCTTTACTAAAAGATGGGAACCTATGTGACCTTTGTTGCTGCAGTAATATTTATTGGTGATGCAAAACTCCATGTTGTTAATCAAGGTGTTGTCACCCTGTTAACTGACTAGGATTTATATCTACAGCCTTATTTGTGGAAGTGGACATTGTTTGTTTTCTGTGATTGTTGTTGTTTTCTTTCATTTCCATCCTGTGTTCCCTGTGGAGGTTTGTGGGAACACATACAGCTGAGAAAAAGGAAAAGAAACTAACTGAATTATATTTAAATGTATACATTGTATTGTACTGAAAAAAACAAGAAAATATAATAAAAACTGAGTTTAAAAAAAAAAAAAAAGGCAATAATTAGGTGGAAATTCATATAAAGCAGGGCTGTCAAACTCAGTTCAGTTCAGGTTCCACATTCAGCCCAAAATGATCTGAAGTGGATCAGGACCAATAAAATAAGAACAGAGAAAAAAGTCCAATTATATTATGAAAATGTTGACATCTATGAAGTTTCCTTAAAAATGTGCATCCCAGTCTATTGGATTGTACAGATATGAAGTGAATGTATTTGTAGTGACAGGCTGTGGCCTTTCTGTGACCACTAGAGGGAGTAGTGAGTCACTCACTGGTACCACACTGACCCCTGCTGGTGACAGTTTGGAATATCAATACTACATATAACGCCATTATTATTCTACACACTGGACCTTTACAATGTTTTTTTTTTTTTGAAGTAAGAGAAACTGAAACTCGACCTGTTTGGAGCTGTTCCGGGTACAGAAAAACTCTTCACAGTTTTTCCAGCGACACCTGAGCGTCTGGACGTTGATGGTGGCGTGGTCGTTGAGGAGGTGGTCCTGGAGATGCTCCAACACCCCGAAGACCAGCGAACAGCCGTGCCACTGTCGACAGAGTCCAAGCATTAATGTGACCGACTTTACTCAACACATTTACAAACACAAAGCATCAGATGTCCCTGTTTCTACTCAACACAGACCAAATATTATATAACACAACAATATTTTAACACACTTATTATGTGTATTTCTTTAATTATCACATTGATAATATTTTGTCTAGTACATATTGCATAAATTACTGTTCTAAGTGTGTTTTAATATGTACATATGTATATAAATTGTGTGTGTGTATACATATATACACACACACACACACACACACACATTTATATACACATTACATACATATACATACGATTTATAAATTTATTTATTTATTCATTCATTCATTCATTCATTAGGATCCCCATTAGCTGATGCAGGACATCAACTACTCTCCCTGGGTCCTCCCATTCCAAACAGACATACAGTATCCATTTAAAAGCATAAAAACAATGTGATTCACCCTCATATTTCCTTTTTAAGAACACTCAACAGTCAAACAAAACAACATTAACAATAATAACACAAAAATAATAACATAAAATACATGCACACATGTGTGTGTGTGTGTGTGTGTGTGTGTGTGTGTGTGTGTGTGTGTGTGTGTGTGTAGATGTTTCACTGTCTACACGTGAAAATAGTATCTGCTCTATTTTATAGCTGATATTAAACTTGGGCGGAAAAAAAACTTCATGTGTGACGTCTGCTCTCATTTTAAACCAATGAATTCATGACCTGAAATCTACAACAAACACTAGTCCCATGTCATGTGACTAAAAGCGGTCCAGATCCTGGTTCTGTTCAGTCCTGGTCTTACCCGGCAGCGGTAGTTCTGCATCAGGTTCAGCTTGACGGCGTGGACGCTGCCGTTGTAGCAGCCCGTGTAGATCTGAAACACACAACAAACAAATGAGATTTATGAAGCAACACACACTAAACATGAAGGTCAGCAACAAGATCCTATTATAAACATACTTTTGTCTTTATAATGTCATATTTTCATTAATACAGGTTACACAAGTCTAATTATTTGATCTATATTGTTTTCATGTTTACAACACATTGACTTTTCTGCCCTTTTCTCTCAAATATTCACTCAACATCCATTTTAACCATTTCATATTAAACAAAAATAAGCATCACATCACCGACAGTAAATAAATACTGTCATATACAGTTAGTATTGTGAATACTGTGTCTATTCATATTTACTATTATATTCTACTTAGCTCTTTACTTATCTTACTTTTGTAAAATTTTATATTCTATTTCCTGTTTTATTTTTAGTTTTTGTAATTTCATATTAGCTCTATTCTTATTTTATAAAGTATTGGTGTTTTATTCATACCGTTGCACTGACTGGAGTAGCACTGAACACACAATCACAATAAAGGCTATTCTATTCTATTCTATTCTATTCTATTCTATATAACTAGCCAGTGCTTTAAACCATAGAAACTAATAATTATTTGAACTAAAAAGCAGAATCTGAGGGAGTTTTTCAACAGGTTAAGTCGAAGCTCACCATGTTCTTGTGGATGTTCATGCACATCACCATGTCCTTGTGTCCTCCGTAGACCTGCAGCAGCTCATGGGACTGTGGACGAATGAATGAATGAATGAATGAATGAATGAAGGTGTAGAAATGAGTTTAATCTGAGCAGCTGTTGAATATACAGGGTTCAGAGCAGAGGCTGTAAAACCCACCTGGAGGTCGTAGACCCGGACCAGTTTGTCAAGGCAGGCGGTCACCATCACTTTCCCC
Source organism: Sphaeramia orbicularis (assembly GCF_902148855.1). Lineage (NCBI taxonomy): Eukaryota > Metazoa > Chordata > Actinopteri > Kurtiformes > Apogonidae > Sphaeramia > Sphaeramia orbicularis. The sequence continues at coordinate 10,823,121 of NC_043978.1, read as the reverse complement.
AGAACGGCGACCACGGAAACGGCGTGAGTGTGGCCCTGGTAGACCCGCATTAACTCTCCGCTCTGAACAGAACATAGAACACACTCAGATCAGTACAGAACCTTAAATGTCAACGACAACTTCAACTCACTTTAATATAGCGTCATGAGAAGAAGAGCAGTGAAGAGGGAATAAGGCGACTTTGACCAGTGGTGAAAGATCGTCCTCTGAGGTCTACAAAGTGACTTACATGCATATTATGAGCGTAGACGCTTTGATCACTGGAGCCACTGAACACCAGATCATTGACCACCTGAGAAGAGAAGAAATAGCAGACTTCAGGAAATGAGACACTTTATTATTCAACAGCTGTGTATCTGTAGGTCTGAGGGCACATTCATGACTTTTTTAGACACTTTTCTGTGTCTTTGTTCTAATTTCATTTCTTCCATTTACATGAATATCAGTTCAACGGACCTCATAGTTATTGTATTGAACCATCTGAACCATGTTTACATCCAATAACGTTACATTAACATTTGTCCATGAATAATGTTTGCTCTACTGACGTTGAAACTGTTAAAGCTCATACCTGAACCTTCCACCCGCGAACCCCACTACCCATGAATGAATACTGAAGTTATTATACCCTAACATGCACATAAAAAACCTACTAGAAAAAGTATCCCCAAAACATGCATTAAAACATACAAAAGAAATATGATAAAATACACAAAAAATATGCTTAAAATACACAAAACTATTTTTTAAAATATTCTTAAGTACATTAAAATATGCTAAAATAGTCCAAAAAATATTCTAAAATATGATAAAATACATTAAACTACACAAACAATACATCAAAATACACTAAAAAATACACTAAAAATCCACCAAGTTTGCATTAAAATATACAAAAAAATATGCTAAAATACACAGAATATAAAAAATAAAATATATATATATATATATGTTTAAGCACACTAGCATATGCCAAAATACTCAAAAATATGCTAAAATACACTAAACTACACAAACAATACATAAAATACACTAAAAATCCACTAAAATTCCCAAAGCACGCAGTAAAATATAGAAAAAAATATGCTATAATCTAATAAATGACACAAAAATACTCAAAAATATGCTCAAATACACTGAAGTACACAAAAAATATGCTAAAGTACAATAAAGTCTGCTATCATACCTGAACCCCTCTACCCATGAACCCCCAACACCACCCATGAATGACTGTTGGAGTTATTATACACCAACATGCACAAAAAACCCACTAAAATACACTAAGAATCCCCAAAACATGCACTAAAATATACAAAAGATATATACTAAAATACACAAAAAAAATATGCTTAAAATACACAAAAATATTTTTTAAAAGTATGCTTAAGTATACAAAAATATGCTAAAATACTCAAGAAAATACACCAAAATATGATAAGATACACAAAACTACACAAACAATACATCAAAATACACTAAAAATACACCATGTTTGCACTAAAATATACAAAAAATAAGCTACAAACCACTAAATGACACAAAAAATATGCTCAAATACACTGAAGTACACGAAAAATATGCTAAAGTACAGTAAAGTCTGCTATCATACCTGAACCCCTCCACCCATGAACCCCGACCACCACCCATGAATGACTGTTGGAGTTATTATACACTAACATGCACAAAAAACCCACTAAAATACACTAAGAATCCCCAAAACATGCACTGAAATATACAAAAGATATATACTAAAATACACAAAAAATATGCTTAAAATACACAACAATATTTTTTAGACATATGCTTAAGTATACTAAAATATGCTGAAATACTCAAAAAAATACACCAAAATATGATAAGATACACAAAACTACACAAACAATACATCAAAATACACTAAAAATACACCATGTTTGCACTAAAATATACAAAAAATAAGCTACAAACCACTAAATGACCCAAAAATATGCTCAAATACACTAAAATACACAAACATATGCTAAAGTACAGTAAAGTCTGCTATCATACCTGACCCCGTCCCACCCATGGATGACTGTTGGAGGCTCCACTCACTCCCATCTCCATTAAAATGATCAACACTCATTACACATTGGACCAATTCTGTACAATGTAAATATAGTAAACATCATTTCTTGTGTCTGGAATTTGAGTGTCAGATTTAAGGATTAATTATCAGTGTTACAGATAATTTAGGCCGATCATACAGACGTCTGTTTAAAGGTCCACAGACGTCGTGTCTGCAGTGGCCGTGGACATACCTTCATACAAAGCACCGTTTTGCTGTGTCCCTCCAGCGTTCGCAGCAGGAGTCCGTTCTTGGCGTCCCTCACGCTGATGGTGCTGTCGTACGACCCCACCAGGAGGATCCTGCGGGTGCCCTCCTGGGACGTGGCCAGGCAGCTGACGGCCCGCGGCCCGTGACACTCGAACACATCCACCTGTCTGTTGATCTGAACGCAGACGGACACGCACATTAGAGAGGACAACCTGAGGGACGTGGATGTCACTCCCATTTCTACTGAATAAACACATCATTTTAGTAACACAGCAATATTTTTGCTCACTTATTTATGCATATTTCTTTGCCAGTAAAGCTGAGTCTGAGTAAGTTTGATTTACTAACAACCTCTATATTTGGGTCATCTGGAAACGCAGAATTTTCATAATAAACATCTGAACATAAACCTAGTATTAGAAAGTCTACAAAAGCTTAAATCACTATATTTAGAATTAAGACTTGAAATCCATCTCTGATCATTTTTTTTTTTTTGCCTCTGTGCATGTAAGTGGTACTTTACGCTTATACTCATTTGGCAAGAAAAAAAACAGTTAAACAACAGTTAAACCGTGACTTAACCCATAAAGACCCTTTATTTAACCTTTTTTAGCTGATTTATCACCATTTATCATAACATCATCCCCTATATTTTGGATTTTTCACTGTAAATGATGTATTTTCCAACATTTAATTTAAACGCTCATGAAAACTCAAAATAAACTCAAAGGTTATTTTATCTTAAACTTAAATTCAAATGAAATGAATGAATGAATAAACTGTAGAAGCAAAAAAAAAAAAGATTCAAAATTTCTAAACTATACTTGCTCTGTTCCCGATATAGATGCTAATTCTATGTAAAATTCTAATAAATAACAGGAATTAAATGGAGGTTTTAAAATTACATGAATCCAGGTATGAGTTAAGATTCTGCCTTTTAACCCTGAAACCCTGAACTATTTTTCTCTACATTTAACTTTTCCAGAATGATTTACCACAATTTATTATAATATATCCTCTAAATTTTGTGTTTTTCAGTGAAAATCATCTATTTTCCGAAGTTTAATTTACTGACCATGGAGATGTTCACAAAAGTTCAGAGAAAATTCAAAGGTTATTATGTCAGAAACACAGAAAATGGAAGATTAAGTGACTTTTTCAACAAAATCTCCCATTAACTGAACATAAACCCAGTATGTCCATCCACTGTCACTGATCCAACTCCATGGGTTTTACTGATCAATCAATGCTGTAGAAGATGACGGTGTTTCCACGGTTACTACAGAGCCTCTGAACATCCAAATGGGTGATATCTGATGACCATGAAAAGATGAATGACTACATTTTACACCAATTATTGACATGTGTCGAAAGGATTAATGGATCAACAGGTATTAAACATTTCAGATCAGTAGATAGTTGTGGACAGTCATGGATGTTTGGGTCTTTATGGGTTAAACACAACACATGAAGCCCTACACATCACACCTCACCCACCTTGAGGTTAAAGGTCACCACGGTACCGTTGCCCAGCCCGGCGTACAGAATCTTCCAGCGGCTGTGGAGGCAGAGGACTCGATCGGACAGAGAGAACTGATTCTGAAACTTCTGCTGCTGTGGACATAAAGAAACACAGACACTTCAGAAGGTGACCAGTTCAAGGCCACAGAGCCGTCACCAGAGAGAACATGTCTAAAGCCAGGTTCGATCCCAGGCAAAAGAAGGAAAAAAATACAGTGAGAAAACTAAAAAAGTGATGTTACAACCAAAGATAACACCGGTCAACAACAAATTTATTGTTTCAGTTTTTTGAGCTGATTTAGGATCATTTTGGTGTGCTGAATCCAAAAATCACATTAATTTTGCTCAATCAGGTCAGCTTTCTGAACTATGCTACATATTGGCTTTTTAACATTTTTGCTTACATTTATGGGCATTTTCACATCATATGCTACAAAATTCTTTCATATTTCTTGCAATAAACGAGTTCTGACGATTTTACTTTTGCCAATTTATGATTAATGTTTTTTTTAATATCACAGGTGAATGAAATGGCTTCGACTAGAAGATCTTGCAAAAATAAGCCTGACGTATTCTGCTACATCTGCGGTGAATACACCATTGTACCTAACAGGAATCAAGTCACAAGTTTCATAAAGTGTGCTTACCAATCTTATTTTGGTATTAATTATTATATTTTGTGAGAAGATCAAATTTTTCAAAATCAAATTAGCAAAAAAAACTGACCTGATTGAGAAAAACAGATGTCATTTTTGGATTTAGTGGTGCAAAATGGTCCTAATTCAGCTGAAAAAACCTAAACAACTTGCAAAAAACATTTTTTTGTAACCCAGTGTAATATAACTGAAGAAATTTTGACGTTTATAAGCTACGTGGACAAAAGTATTGGGACACATCATGTCTACAGCTGTAAGATGTCCTGTTCATGAGGATCTGAGATAAAAACATCAATATTTCCTGAAAGATTAATGGTAGATTTTTCTTGCTCAGTGAGATGTGAAGAAAGTAGGGTCAACTCTGCGGACTCTTTTAAAAAGCACCTCAAGACGTTTTTATTTAGGAAAGCTTTTGGTTGATGGATTTATCCTTTTTATTTATTTTATGAAATTACTCTTGTGTTGTTTTATTGCACCCATTTTAGGTACAGCACTTTGTGATTTTTATCTGTGAAAAGCGCTTTATAAATAAACTTTACTTACTTACTAAATGGTTAGTTGTGGTACAAAATTATTATTTACAGTCAGAGCAGGAAAAATATTTTAGAAATTTAGAGGAAGAACATTTAATAAAAAAAAAACAAACAAAATCAATCAAATCAAAACTAACCAATGCAATGATATTCATCCCAATATAAAACTATATTATGACTTTTGTCCATATAGTGTATTTATAGCAGGGTTAAGCAATTACTTATTCAGTCTATAAAACATCAGACCATGATAAAAAATGTAAAAAAAGAAAAAAAAAAATGAGGTAAAACATTTAAAATCATAGTTATGGATAAAAAAAAATTAATGTCAAGAGAAATGAATTAAAAACCATCTCCGAGTCATTCTGGAAACAAAGATCACAATTTAATCCAAACTACCCAATACAATGATATTTATCCCATAATATAAAACTATATTATTGTGACACTAGTCATTATTGTTTTGGATCCCAGACCCCTGTTAGAAAAGAAACACCTGAATTCAACGTGTCCACATACTTCTGTCCACATCGTGTGCCTCAGACTACTGAAACATCAGTCTGTAGGAGCCTTAAAGCTAAATGAAGGTGTGGTTTTTATTTTACCTTGAGGCTGTAACAGCGGATGGTCTGGTCGCTGGAGCCGGTGTAGAGGCGGTGATGCAGGCAGGGGTTCGTGGACAACAACAGGCAGTTCACCTTGGAGCTGTGACCCTCGAACACACCCACGCATTTATGACTCTGCAATAGGGATGGAACAATATGAAAATTTCATATCACTGTTACTGTGACCAAAATTATCACGGTTATCACTATTATCACAGTATTGTTGAAATGTGCTCAAAATGTTCAAAAAGTACTAATACACAACCTGAAATAATTTAACCAAGTTGTATTTTGAAAAAAAACAAAACAAAACAAATAAAATAATAGGCACAATGTACTTTCTGTTGGCAGAAACATTCAAATATTAAAATGTAAACTAATATACAAATGTGCATTAAAGATGGCACCTTACGGCCATAAGCGATATCTGCACGAGGGCTGGGAATTGATTGGATTTTCCCAATATCAATGCCATTGTCAATTCTGCTTACCAGTCCAATTCCTTATCAATTCTCCTATTGTTTCCTGAGTTACGACAGCGTATTAGGGCCACATAAGACAATAAATACACTTGTCACTACAAGAATAAAGTCGTTATTTAATGAGAACAAAGTTGTAGTTTTAAAAAATTCATTATTTAATGAGAATAAAGTCATTATTTAACGAGAATAAAGTCGTACTTTTATGAGTTTAACTCGTAATATTTTGAAAATTCTACAGTTTCCGGTTTTACAGCGAAGGAAACAAGCAAAGCAGCAACTTTCCCTTCTGTTAGACTCCAAAACTTGGAGTAGCATCCCCACAGTTTGTTCAGAAACATCAGACCCTCTCTGTATAGTTCTGTGGTGTTTCCACTGATAGTCCTGCAGCTGAACACTTCATCAGTTTCTCCTCCACAAAAGAGGCAATTTGCTACAAATCAGTTCGGTTCTTACAACAAACCCAAATGTGTGTGAACTCTCTTTAAAGTCTTTAGACTAATGTGTTGATGGGAGGACAGACTCAGTATTTGGCCTTTGTGCCTAACCCCCAAATGAAAGGAGAACTGCACTAAATGTTCACAGTTCTACATCGATGAGTAGGTACAACTTCTCATTACATTATGACTTTATTCTCAAAATATAACGACTTTATTCTCGTTAAATAATGAGTTTATTCTTGTTAAATAAGGAGTTTTTTAAAATTACGACTTTATTCTCATTAATTAACAACTTTATTCTCGTTAAATGACTTTTTCAAAACTACGACTTTATTCTCGTTAAATAATGACTTTTTCAAAACTACGACTTTATTCTTGTTAAATAATGACTTTATTCTCGTAGTGACAAGAGTCTTTTTATTCTTATGTGGCCCTAATACGCCATCATACTGAGTGGGTTTTTGACTGGGGAAAAAAAAAAAAAAAAGAGTTGGACAGGTCAGAGTGGAGGTCGTTTGACCATTTTCCATGTCAAGTTTGAGTTGTTTTAGTTTCTTTTTCAGAGAGAGAGAGAGAGCAAGAGAGAGCAAGAGAGAGAGAGAGAGAGAGAGAGAGAGAGAGAGAGATAGATGCGTGCCTGGAATGCTGCTGCTTCTCCAGGCAATGAGCAATACTGTGAGTTTTCTAAGTGTGTTAATCAAACACGGTTATCATGATAATTAGATTTTAAACGATAATACTGTCAGGAATTTTACCGCGGTTTACCGTTATACTGATAATCGTTACATCCCTACTCTGCAACAACAGATACAGACAGGATGTGTGTGTGCGGTGAAAGGTTGAGCACCAGAATGAACGCAGACAAAACACCCACCACCAGGTCGAAGGCTCTGACAGTCCGGTCTCCTGAACACGTGTACAGCAGCCCGTTGTGGATCTGAATGGCGTTCACCGCCTCTGCGTGGCCCTCGAACACACCCTCAGTGGGAATGTCGTCCTCACCGTGGTCAGAGGACGCGTCTGAAAATCAGAACATCAGAGTCCGTTCATCAGAGCTGTGAATGGTTAAACTCTAACGCTCCGACACACGGATGTCAAACATACGGCCTGTGGAATGAATGTGGGAAATGAAAAAAATAAACTGAAGATCCTGGAGGTTTGTACAAATGCAAATCATGTTTTTTTTCTGCTTTATTAGTGTATTCTATTTATTACCTCCGCCAAGGAGGTTATGTTTTCATTGGGGTTTGTTTGTTTGTTAGCAAGATAACTCAAAAAGTTATGGACAAATTTTCATAAAATTTTCAGGAAATGTTGATACTGGTACAAGGAACAAATGATTAAATAAATCTTGGTGGTGATTGGGGGTGGGGGGGGAACTGCCTTGGCGGAGGTCTGTGCTATATTCTAGTATTATTTATTGATTTTATCTCTTCGCACTTACTTTCCTTTGTTTTTTTGCTTTTTTGCTAGTGTCTGTGTATACAGTTGAGCTATTGTGACCAAGTAATGTCCCTTGTGGATCAATAAAAGTTTGTCAAAGTCTAAGATATTAACAGTCAGTGGTGTCAAAATCACTATACTTCAGGTTCCACATTCAGACCAATATGATCTAAAGTGGGTCAGACCAGTAAAATACTATGATAATAAACTATAAATACTGAAAACTCTAAATTCTTCTCTGTTTTAGTGTAAACAAAAGCAAAAATTACATGAAAATGTTTATATTTACAAACTATCCTGAACAAATATGAATATTAACCCTCCGGTATCCCACCCAGAGAGCTCCTTCCTGAACAAAGTGTGTGTAATAGGCACAGTCACAAAATAATGTACATTTTTTTACTTTTCATTTTTAACTGTTTGTGACATCACAGGGTAAAAAAAAATGGTTCATGTGAAAATTTAGAGCCACACCTCTCAAATAAAGCCCAGATATCAGTAAAAACATGATTTATGCCTTAAAGGGTTATGGATCAAAAACTGGTTAATGGGAGAAATAGTGTGTGTCTGGTACACTTCAGAGACAGGTGCGAGTGGGGTGATTTTCTTTTGTTTACAATGTGCAAATTTTAGTTGGTGACAAGAATTAGAAAAAAAAATCATGCAAAAATGAACAACTTTTGAATTCTTGCCTAGTACAAATTGTGAAAAAAATTAACTTTGTGCATAATAAGCTCACTCGGATCCCCATGGATTAATGTAGGTCAAAGAACATCACCTGTATAAACGTACCTGATGAAGCCTTCTCCATGTTTGGCATCGTGACAATTATTGGCACGTCACTAAAAGGAGAAATCAATGGAAGCAGGTTAGAAAATGAGGACAGATACTATGTGTGTATACATATATATGTATTTATATATATTTTGTTTGTCTTATTTCCTAGAAGTGTGGCTGGCTACATGTACAAGCTTGGTACTATCATTATTATCCTATACTAGCGGCATTGTACCCGTAGTACCACTGTACGATAGCATGGCGCCCTCCTGTGGTGCAACAGTGGCATTGCACCCAAACGCTCTCCCGTGCTGCAACATCGATCGATCGGATTGAATGCTGGGTAACTGAATTTGTTCTGTAGGACAGGCATTAATATAAACATTCTGCTTCTGCCTGGGCCTTTTCAGTCACTAACCTGTTGGTAATGTTTGTAGTGTTGACACTGGTTGTATTATGTGATGACTGAATAAAGAATTTCATCATCATCAACATTATCCATTTACTTACTTATTCACTTCATTTATATTACACCTTTTTTTTGTATGTGTGTGCTTCATGGACACGTCCACAATCATTTATACACGTAGATAAATGTGAGTGTGTGTAAGTACATGTAAATATGTTTGTTTGCATATATAATCTTTATTACTATTCATGTTATTGTTCTATTAAGTAGGATGACCATGAAAAGCACTGATCTTCACAAATCACTCTTCTGTTATGTAAAGTTTATGTTTATATGATAATATTCATGTAAGAAAGATTCACAAATCACCTTATTTTCCTTTCAGTGAGCAATATTGACATACTTCTTTATTCTTTAAAGAAAAAAAAAGATGTCCTGTATAATATGTTATGAGACTGTTCTGAATAAAAATTTGAATTAAAAAAAAAGAAGAAAATGAGGGCAGATGTTGAACCAAAACACAACCCGGACTCTGAAATACTGATACGATGCAAAACTCTACTTGTAGTAACTGTTGAAAACTGAATGAAATTGGTCTCACTTGTCCGAGGAGTGGACTGGAGAAATGTCCATGTCACTGGTGGACGAGACTTCGTTGCAGGCCACGTTCTGTGGTTCTGGTCTGGAAGAGTCTGGGACCTGAACCGGGACAGGTTCTGGTTCCGTGGGCTGCTGAGTGGCTGCGGTGACCTCCATACTTTCCTCTGGTTTCTGATTTGCTGCCGGCGTTGCCTGGGCGACCTGAGGCACTTGGCCCATCTGTCTAGGAGGCGGGACCTGCTCCGGACCAGGTTTTGCCGCCTCCCCCGTCTCCTCCACGTTCATGTCCCCCTCCCTGTCCTCCATCTGCAGGGTGGAGGTGCTGACCTGAGAGCCGCCGCTGGACCTTCTGCGTGGGCGGAGCCACCTCGGCCTCAGGGCCTCGGCGTCCAGCTCGGTGTCGCTGCTCTCGGGTTGCTCCGCCCCCTGGGCCTTCTTCAACACCTTCCTCTTCTTCAGCTTCCTGACACGCTTTCCATTTCCAGGAGAGGCTGGTAAATGAAGGACTGAAGGCACCGGCGGGGGCTCAAAGGGCGGGGCTTCTGTACTTTCAATGGCCCCGCCCACCTCAGAGCCCCTCCTACTGGGTGACAAGAGCTTTATGTGGCTTTTGGAGTCAGGCGGACTGCTTCTACCGGCCTGGATCTCCTTGTCCATCATTTGAACTAGTCCTGACAGGCTCTCTTTGCAGTCCATGAGTTCTCCAAAGTTCTCCTTCTCATGTTCTGTTTTAGTTGGGAACAGCTGAGACTTTCTGTCAGTAGATGGACGAAGGTTTAGGCCAAGATCTGCACAAGATTCAGAGGCACAGGGATCAATGTAAACAGAACAGAATAGAATGGAACAGAACGGAACAGAACAGAATAGAATAGAACAGAACAGAACGGAATAGAATAGAGTAGAATAGAACAGAATAGAATATCACTAAAATATAACTTGCTATAACAATGCAACATTTATTCAATATTTATTCAAACATAAATGCACTATTCTTATAGACACAATATTAACAGTATGTATACTGTTAATATTGTGTCTATTCATATTCTATTTTTAGTTCTATTCTTATTTTACTTCTTGTAAAACTTTGTATTCTATTTTCTTATTTTACTTTTTAGTTTCTGCAATTTTATATTTGCTCTATTAAAGCTATACCTACCGATGTGGCATTCTCACAGCACTTAGTAAAAGTCTGAACATGAACAACCTGCCTCCCTCCAAAGCCCCGCCCACTTCCCTTTGCCTGAGCTCTGAGGCTCTCCTCCTCTCACCTGATGCGCACGGAGGAAGCAGAGGCGGAGGTTCGGTCCGCTTCGGTGTGTCCGCGGACCCCTCCCTCAGTAATGAGATGCATCATCCACCTGCCGCGGGCCCACGGCTCCTGTTCCATCAGTAGACTCTGAATTTAAGGGTGTGGTCAGTGCAGCGCTGGGTCAGTGTCTTCACTGCACCACGAAGATGAGATGCCCAGGCGACGGGCGTGCGCACTGTGAACGCGCGGCCTTCGCGAATTTTTCCGTGGACATTTGAGGTTTCATAGTCCATACATTTATCATCCTACATAATCCTACACTGTGTGACACCATGTACATGTACCTGTATGAGTCCCACGGTCATAAAAGCTGAGCTTTATGCAGACCTGTTCAGTCCAGTACACCAGACTTCCGGACTTTTATCTCCATCCTTCATTCATCGGACTCCTGTTTGTTCCCCTTGGGTGTTGTTTCTGTTAATAAATCCATTTTTTTCCTTCCACATGTGCATTTGAGTTTTATCCTTACACATCCTAGACAGTAGACTGTGGTCAGTGAGAGGAGAAGGAGCGCCAGCGAAGCGTCAGATTCAGAGGAACACATATCGGATGCGGGGACGGTGATAATGGATGATTGACAGGAGGCTCAGCCAGGTTCGGCCAATTATTTCATTTGGACCAACTAAAATGATTGGTCAGACTTTTATCAGAAATATATGAGAATTAAACATTTTTGAGTTTCAATACCTGGTGGATTTCTTTTACATTTTAGTTTGACACACGCTTATTAGGAGCATTTTAAGATGACAAAAGAAAAGTGTAAAAATGCCACATCATACGGTATAGCTTTAAGTAAAGTAAAGTAAAATAAAGCAAAAGTAAAGTAAAAATAAAAAGTAAAGTAAAATAAACTTTATTGTCCCCGAAGGTAAATTCATCTTGGGCACAGTGCTACATATCATTGCTTCACAAGACAAGATAAAAAGCATCATCACATGGACACATGATAACAATAACAGTTAGTCTGTCAGACATGGACTGCATTTCACAATCACAACACAGAACATATAGAGATGCCTAAAGTCCAGGGAAAAAAAAAAAAAAGTAAAAAGTGCTAAGTGCTAAAGTGCTGTGTGTTTGTTGCACATTGCTCTATTACACTAGTTTTTAACATTGTTCAGCAGCTTAATGGACGCTGGAATTTGAGGCGATTAGTTTTGCACTTTGGCATATGAAATCTTCTTCCTGATGGAAGAAGTTCATATTCAGAGGACAATGGATGAGTCGGGTCTGAAGAGATTTTTGTTGCTTGTTTCATGACTGACTGGTTATACATATCTATGGACTGATATTCTCTCATACCTATATTGCTATTTTCTGACTTATTGCTTTTTTTTTTTAATTCATATTGTTACATTGACTGGAGTGGCACTGGACACACAATGACATTAAAGGATTTCCTGGTTCTGGTTCTGACATATCATCTTTTTCATGGTTAACTTTCAGTTCAGTTCAGTGTGGATGTGAACATGTGAATCTCACGTCATCACTCTGTAGGAGTCTTGAGGACCTGTTGGAACCCTGTGTAAGCTGACGTTACCTGAAGGGAGCTCTGGGGTGGTGCTGTGAGCGCAGAGGGTGGGGGGTTCGTCAGCGTCCAGCCCTGAGCTGACGTGGACCGGAGACTGGGGCTCCTGCTTGATGGAGACGGGCATGAAGGGAAGGCTGGAGGAGGGAGGGGAGGCCCGCTGAGCGCAGTGATTAGGACTGGGAACAGAGCGCTGGGCAGCAGGACCTGGACCCACAGCAGAGGCTGGGGGGTCCGTAGACGAGGGGAGGGAGGGGGGCGCGACGAGCTCAACTTCAAACGAGTCCACCTTTTCCTCTTTCAGCTTCAACCCAGGCGATTCCTCCCGAGTACCTGGGCAAAGAAGTCCACAGTACAGCTGATTTAGTTTCCATTAAGTAAATTCATAGAAGATAAAAAGGTAAAACTCTACAACATACAGCTGTGGGCCAAAACCAGACCACCAAAGGGTCCAATTACTCTGGAGATATAAACAGTCAAGGATGTTGAACTGGTTTTAGTTCAGCTTCCACATACAGACCAATATGATCTTAGGTAAAATTAAATTATAATAATCCATAAATGATGACTCCAAATTTTCTTCTTGGTTTAACACTTTCAGTGCCATGGGCCGATTAAATCGGCTTTACGAATACAACCTTTAAAGTGCCACGGGCCGATCAGATCGGCTTTGGAGAACACGCCATATTTGTGTACAAACAAACCATCCACCCCCATTTCTTTCTCACATTTCGATGACGTTCTTTCTGTGTCCCCCTTTTGAGACCAATCAGACGGGAATTTGAGGTCACGCAACCGAATAATATTTTTATATCTTTTTAATGTTTCTTATTCTCCGGTGTTTTATCAGAGGGAGCCCTCCATGCCGGGGGGCGGCTGTGGACTCCGGGGGCTGTGGCGCCTTCTCTCTCTGGGGTCCGCTCCTTTCTGGTGGGTGGGGGTCCCAGTTGGCCCTCTCCCACTAGTTGGGATGCGGGGCTGTGTTGCTGGTGCCTGGTCGCCGGGGTCGGCGGCTGCCTCCTGGTGTGGATGGCTCCCTGAGACAGCGCCTCCTAAATTGATCCTTTACTTTTACTTGTACATTTTTGCTCTGGTCTACCCGTGCTCAGTCAGTCTTCTTAAGTATGTGTGAGCTTGTGGGTTTGCATGTATATGTGTGTGTGTGTGTGTGTGTGTGTGTGTGTGTGTGTGCGGGTGAGCGGGTGGGTGTGGGTGGGGGGCGGTACTGATTTTTAAACTGATATGTAAAGCACTTTGTGCTACAGTTTTTAATGTATGAAAAGTGCTATATAAATAAAGATTATTATTATTATTATTATTATTATAAATTATGCAAATTACGATCAATAATGAATCGGCTGCGTCCGGTGCGTTTTGAATTTAATCAGCAATCGGTCGGATACCGAGCGGTTTCCTGGAGGATTCTTCAAATATTATAAAAACGACGCGAAATACTGAAAAACGGCCAAATTCTGTAGCACTTTTAAGGCTTATTAGCCCCTTAACTGTCTGGCACCGAAAGAGTTAATGTGAAAAAATAATATTACATTATCAACCAGTCAATTAATCAAACTTTACTTGTATAGCAATTTTCATACATGGTACATGTAGCACAAAGTGCTTCACATCAAACCCCCCACTGTCCCACAGTTGCAACTAAAAATAAAAATAAAAGCAACAAAGTAATGTTTACAGTAAAAGTTTAATTAAAAGTTCAACTAAAAAGATAAGTTTTGAGTTTACTTTTAAAAATATGAACACTTGCAGCAGACCTCAGGTCCTCAAGTAGACTGTTCCATAGTTTGGGGCCATAAAAGCTGAATGAGGCCTCACCATGAGGTTTGGAGTGGACTCTAGGAACAGTTAAGAGATTACTACTTGAGGACCTGAGGGCCCGAGAGGGCCCATATGTTAAAAGCAAATCAGATTAATAAAAAGGGCTAAGACCAGAGAGAAAGAGAGAAAGGGTCATATTCTGGCAATATTTTTTAAATGATAAAAACGTGTTTTGGTGACAGACCTTATGTGTGGCTCAAAGCTAAGCTCACAATCAGTGACTGATAATAGATGACTATAAAAATATCTATATTTAGGTGATAAGATCAGTCTATTTTGAAAGTATAAAACCAGTTCTTCAAATGTTGTAAACATAAGTATTATTATTATTATTGTCCTTTATTTAACCAGGAAAAAGACCTATTGAGATTAAAAATCTCTTATCCAGAGTGTCCTGGAACAGACAGCAGCAGCAGAAGTTACAGACAATAGAGATTTCATCCATACATCCACACTAAAAACATACATAAAACACTTATAAAAACTCAGTCCTAAAACCAAACATAAAACATTCAACTAAAAACATACATATAAAACACCATCAATAATTTAAAAGGGACAAAAAGTATAATAACAATGTCCCTTAAAAGCATCTCAACTATTATAATCCATTACAAAAAACAAATGACCTTCGATAACTTCTCACCTTGCATCCCTTTGAGTAACTCAATACGTTTGTTTCTCAGCGTGCTCATCTCTGTGGTCATCTGAAAACACACCAGGACAAATAAAACCATCAGGAGGTGAATACACTTCTGTTCAAATGAAGACTGAGAACATCACAGGAGGTTAAATGTACCTGTACTGGTCATGCTTACGACATTAACTGTGTGTTTTACTTATAACAGGGAAGTCAAACTCATTTTAGTTTAGGGGTCACATACAACCCAACATCATCTCAAACTATTCTTTAAAAATGTGAATAACATGAACAACCTGAAATTTCTTGAGGAAAATAAGTTTAATTTTAACAATATTCTGCCTCAGTTTATCACTTCCACATGTTCATTACAACTCACAGATCACAGTGGGTTTACAAATACACTAAACATTTAGTATCAGGCAGAGTGTTGGTACAATTGTACTTATTTTTCTTAAGACATTTCCCATTGTTCATGTTATTGCCTTTTTTGTCAACTGATAGTTTATAAATAAACATTTTCATGTAATTTGACTTTTTATACCCAAACAATGACAAAAATTTGGAGTTGTCATTGTTTATAGGTTATTATGTTCTTATTTTACTGGACTGATCCACCTGAGATCATATTGGTCTGAATGTGGAACCTGAACTAAAATTATTTTTACATCTTTGATTGTTCATATTTTCAGTGTCATTTCTGCATTTCACAAATTCATCCCGGGGGCCTGACTGGACCCTTTGGAGGGCTGGTTTTGGCCCACGGGTTGTATGTTTGACACCCCTGACTTATAAGCAAGAGAGGTGCAAAAAAAAAAAAAAAAAAATCGCCATAAATGCAGCACACTAGACCTTTTTATTATGTGAATTATGCACAGGAGCAGAACCTATGGGGAGCAGTCGTTGATTACCTCCGCCAAGGAGGTTATGTTTTTGCCAGGGTTTGTTTGTCTGTTTGTTTGTTTGTTTGTTTGTCTGTCCGTTAGTGTGCAACATAACTCAAAAAGTTATGGACAGATTTGGATGAAATTTTCAGGGTTTGTTGGAAATGGGATAAGGAAGAAATGATTACATTTTGGTGGTGATCGGGGGTGGGGGGGCGCCACTGATCAGCCTTGGCAGAGGTCTGCGCTCTCCGAGTGCTTCTAGTTGACATAAGTGTCATATCTTCGATGATTCCAGGGCGATGAGTGCCAGTAAACAGGCAGCAGTCAGTGAGACAGACTGAGTGGAAAGTATGTTCTGGTGCTTGTTGTTTGTGCAGCCGTAAGCTTTCCACTCCGCCATTGTCCTACCGATGCGACCCAGCAGTGACCGATAATGTGTCATTTTACACTACGTTCAGACAGCAGGTCTTAATGAACAATTGAGATTTTTTAGTGAAATCTGATTTTTTTGTGTGTTTGTTCATATTGCACATTAAATGCGACTTCTATCAGTTTTGAGTATGAACTGAATGTGACCCTGAAGTGACCCACATGTGCAAAAGAGGTCCTGACGGAATATGTGACCACGCAGACACACACTGTGTTTACGGAAGGAAATATGGAGGCATCTCATCTCATCATCTCGGCGCAGAATTGTGACGGTTGTCGCATTTCAATGACATAAAGGTCGGATAAATGATAAAGTGGTCTGGGTTGGATTAGCGCTGTTTAAACTGTCTTTAACAGATCAGATACAGGTCACATATGGGCAAACAAATCGGATTTAGGCCACATTTAACTGCAGTCTGAACGTAGCCTTAGACTGGTTTCTGCTGAACAGGATCAGTGACGAGTCCATCTTAGTTCAGGTAATCAGACAATACAACCAGTCTGGGTCAGAACCGGTGTTGGAACAGCCCGTGAAGGAGGAAACATGTCTGTGACCATGACTGACTGACGGAGCAGTGACTTAATACTGGACAAGTTATAACTTAAGTTACCTGATGGAAAAGCTAGTATTATATGTGATCCTTTGAAATAGCTAGTGATGAAAATGCCCTACAGGTACTGTTTAAAGAGGGAGAAGACACAAACAAATAACAGATGACCTACTGTTCTATGTCTTACCTGTTGTTTCGCCACCATGAGTCGCTGCACCTCCATCAAGGCCGCCTCCAGCGCTGCCCGAGCCTGGATGAGGTTTGTATCCAGGGTCTGCAGAGACCGGCTCAGCTCCTCCTCACGCAGAGACACCGCCAGCAGCTGGTCGATCTGTAAACGCTCTGCACCGAAAAAGAAACGGACAGCATTAGGTTCAATGACATCTATGGAAGCTTAGATCTGAGGTACTGAAAAAGCAAGATCATGAAGGAGAACAAACCCAGGTTAGTGGTACCAGAATGATGTTCACAACTCTTTAACCAGTATTTCAATAAACATTTTAAACGGCAGCAGATGAAACAGCAAAGGAATCAGAATGAAAACAAATATATCTAACACCACTGTATGTTTTCTGTCTTTTACTGTATGTTTTGATTATAAAGCTTTTATGTTGCCTAAATCTGGGTGCATTTTTAGCTTAAGGTAAGGTAAGGTAACGTAAGGTAAGACAAGGTAAGACAAGGATACAGGTAAGGTAAAATAGAACTAGAAGCACTCGGAGCACACCTCCGCCAAGGCTGATCAGTGGCGCCCCCCGTGGGCCCCCCCACCCCCGATCACCACCAAAATTTAATCATTTCTTCCTTATCCCATTTCCAACAAACCCTGAAAATTTCATCCAAATCTGTCCATAACTTTTTGAGTTATGTTGCACACTAACGGACAGACAAACAAACAAACAAACAAACAGACAAACAAACCCTGGCAAAAACATAACCTCCTTGGCGGAGGTAATAAGATAAGATAAGGATAAATGTAAGGTAAGGTAAGATAAGATAAGACAAGACAAGACAAGGATACAGATAAGGTAAAATAGGATAAGATAAGATAAGATAAGATAAGATAAGATAAGATAAGATAAGATAAGATAAGATAAGATAAGATAAGATAAGATAAGATAAGATGAGGCAGCCTAATGCTGAACCATGCAGGACAGATAAAGTGAATGTTGGACACTAACCTTTTTTGGGCTTAATTTTTCTTCTTTTGTTATTGTGTTCCAAGCCGGAGGTCTCAGGATTTGGCACTTCCTACAAAGAACAGATAAAAGGTGTGACAGTGTCTCTATCTAACACTCAGTTTACTAAACAAAAGAGGAATAAAGATATACATCCTGAAAACAATCTGACTCAATCTGCTTTTACTATATTATTCTGAAAACATCATCAGTAAACCTTAGAGCTTTTTGCAGTGGAAATGTCTAAATACTAGTTAGAAATCACTGTAGTGAATAAATTAATAGGGCTGTGTATCGGCAAGAATCTGGCAATATGACACAAATCACAATACTAGGATCCCGATACGATATATCACGATATATCATGATATATCATGATACTGTTAAAACGACAACTTTTGGGTTTTTTCTTTTTTTAAATGATTATTTCCTTGAAGAACTGAACTACACCAGAAATATGCACAAATACTAAACACACTTTTATTTGATCACAACAGGATGTAATGCTATATCACAAAATGTTCCTGTGTTCAAACTGAAATTCTGTTTGACAGACATTACAGTTTAAGATCCTGTTCAAATGTTCATACTCTACTAGTTCAGAACTAACATCTAAAGCTTATTTTTGTGCAATCTCAACCAAGGTTCTAATAGTTTTGGATTTTTCATCCTAGTTTAGTTTTATTTAGTTTTGACTTTTTTTCCTCCAATTCAGTTAGTTTTATTTAGGTTTTAGAGCAAGATTGCTAGTTTTTATTAGTTTTCATTTTTTTCTAAATGCTTAGTTTTAGTTTAGTTTTAGTATTAATTTTAGTTTTGTCGTATCTTTTATCTTCTTCGCCGTCATATTTAAATAAATCCCAGACAGGACTCTGCTGCTTTCTCCCAACTTTAGTCTCCATGTTTCCTGGTACAGTGGGGACCAGAAGACATCTCTAAACGACAAGTGACGAGAAGTGATGGACTGTGAAGTGTCGTATGGTGCCGCTAGCTAAAATTGCTAGTGAAATAAACTGCTTTCGTATCAATCCGACATTGACAAAGACGAAAACGAAGGGAATTTGATCCATAATTTTTATACGTTTTAGTTAGTTTTGTAAGCACATAATACAGTTTCAGTTAGTTATTGTTTTTTTGTTTTAATTATAGTTTTTATTTATTTCAGTTAACGAAAAAATTTTTTTTAAATTCTAGTTTTCGTCATTTTGTTAGTTTTTGTTAACGATAATAACCTTGATCTCAACAAAGGAACTAACATTATTTAATAAAAGAGTGTTAAATAATAACTAAAATATAAACAAAAAGAAAAACAAAAAAAATTAAAATGAACCTCCATAATATCTGCATTTGAATAAATACCTAAAAATATCGATACAGTACTTTTGAATATCGATACAGTATTGTGAAATGAAATATTGCGATATACTGCAGAACCGATATGTTCTTACACCCCTATAAATGAAAGGCGGTTTTTACTGACCCGAGTCGCTCGGCGCTTCTTCCCTGTTCCCTGACCGTCACACAGCTCCGTTCCTGAACTGCTGTCTCCGAGCGCTGAATCGGATCGCTGCAGACTCCTGGCTGTCCCCGCCGTTACACCGTCCTCCTGTTTCACCCCTATGGTTTCACTGTGACTGAACATCTGCTTCAAGTCCAAGTCCAAGTCCTGCTGGGCCTGATCCTCTTTGGTCCCCTGGGCGTATCGTGGAGAACCCGAGCATCTCTGAAGGTCTGAGGTCAAGCTTTCTGGGAACAGCGACTGCGCAGGCATGGGGGCGATGCTGCTCTCGGATAAGGAGCGCTTGCGGGAGGTGGCGGAGGCGGAGCTGGAGGACATGTCCATCAGTGACTCCCACTGGAAACCCTGGAGCAGAGGAAGGTCGTCCTCCTCCTGACTGTGGTCCTCTTGGTCACATGGCACCATCTCTATTCCAAACCTAAGCAGAGATGAGGCAAAAAGTTAAGTTTCACTGTAAAATCTTCCTTATTTTTAAGATTTTTCAACAGTTAAACCATGACTTAACCCATAAAGACCCTTTATTTAACCTGTTTCAGCGGACTTATCACCATTTATCATAACACTATTCCCTAAATTTTGGATTTTTCACTGTAAATGATGTATTTTCCTACATTTCATTTAGATGCTCATGAAAACTCAAAATAAATTCAAAGGTTATTTTTCTTAAACTTCAATGAAACTTAAATTCAAATGAAATGAATGAATAAACTGTAGAACCAAAAAAAAAAAAAGATTCAAAATTTCTAAACTATATTTACTCTGTTCCTGATACAGGTGCTAATTCTATGTAAAATATTAATAAATAACAGGAATTAAATGGAGGTTTTTAGAGTAAATGAATCCAGGTATGAGTTGACATTTTGGCTTTTAATCCTGAAAGACTTAGAACTATTTTTCTCTACATTTAACCTTTCCAAAATGATTTATCACAATGTATTATAAAATTATCCTCTAAATTTTGTGTTTTTCAGTGAAAATCATCTATTTTCCTATATCTAATTCACTGACCATGGAGATGTTCACAAAAGTTTCGAGTAAATTCAAAGGTTACTATATCAAAACAGAAAAAACTGAAGAAAAACTGACTTTTTCAGTCCAATCTGTTATTAACTGAACATAAACCCAGTGTTTCCATCCACTGTCACTGATCCAACTCCATGGGTTTTACTGGTGAATAAATGCTGTAGAAGATGAGTGTTTCCATGGTAACTACGGAGCCTCTGAACGTCCAAATGGGTCATATCTGATGACCATGAAAAGATGAAGAACTGTATTTTACACCAATTATTGACATGTATTGATAGGATTAGTGGATCAACAGGTATTAAACCATTTAGATCAGTGGATGCTTTTGGTCAACGGTAAATGTTTGGGTCTTTAAGGGTTAATCGTGCTGGTGCAGCTAATGTGTGTTCATGGCGTTACCTTGGCATTCCTTTTCCTTTGTCTTGCTTCTTGCGGACCTCCTGATAGACCTGATCCCAGTTGACGTTACGCCGCGACCCACAGGAGCTGATGAGCTGCCGTACGGTCGGTTTCAGCCCTGAGTCCTTGTCCGCGTCGTTCTTCCTCGACCCGCTCAGGTTTCGGACCCGCCTGGCAATGTTCAGGTTGGGTTCGTGACTGACGCCTACTTTGGCCTTGGAGCTCATGTGTTTGGTCAGGTCTCGCTTTAAGACGGGAGGCAGGTCGAGCTTGGACAGACCAGAGGCGTTCGGACCTGCCTGGGCCTCACCGCCCCTGGAGGTGTCGCTCTCTGAACCCTGTCCGACCTCTAAACCCTGCATGGCCTCGTCTGCACAGGCCTCCCTCTCTCTTTTCCTCCTCTCCTCGTCTTCCGGGCTCGGAGCTGCAAAGTTCAGCCTCTCTTCGGTGGAGGTGCTGACCTGTAATGACTGGAGTGACTGGTTACTGTCTGAAGATGCAACCTTTTCTTTGTCCTTCCCATGTGGACCCAGTCTGATGGACTCCGGCAGCGCTGGTCTCTGCCTGCAGCTGTTTTCTTTGTTGATTCCACTCGGGGCTTGAGTCCTCTGCTGCTCCTCTTTACTCTGCTGAGTTGCCTCCGCTCTGTTCGGTAATGAACTTTCTAAAGACGCCTTCTTCTCTAGCACAATCTGCCTGGCTTTCCTCAGAGTTTCTTGGATCTGCTGATCGTGCCGTGACTGCAGGAGGCCAACAGGTGGAGCGCTGAGTCCACTGTGCTTCGACTTTACCTTTTCACTTACTTGACTGGAAGTCTTGCTAATTTGAGCAGCACTGTTGGAACCAGAAACTGAGGACAGCTTCTTGTCTTTCTGTGCAGCTGGTTTGCTCGTCTTCTGGCTGGGTGCATTGGGTGAAGAGTTTCGGCGACCTTCTCTTAAACTGGGAGTAGGAAATTGCTGAGATTCTCTTTGAGCGCTGCTGCTCCGACTGCCACTACTACTCCTATCTCTGGATTTGGCTGCGAGGTTGGTTTTATGCTTCCATTTTTCTGCCACACTTTGCCCACCAGAGCCCGCTGGCCCTGGTTTCTGCTCAGGTCTTGACTTTCTGTTAAAAGCATTGTTATCTGCTGCCTTTTCTTGCTTCTGAGGTTTGGATGCCATGTTGTTTTTCTCGGATGAGTTTGCGTGATTGTGTGATGTAGACTCGAGCCCCTTAGTGACCGGATAAGGCGACCAACGACAGACTTTGTCCAGTTTTGAATTGCTGCCAAAGGCCTTGGAGGTCTTACTACTGTGGTGATCAGTTTCTGCGTTCTGTTGCTCACCGTTATGAGGCATGTCGCCCTGATGACCTCCCTCGTTACGGTCTGTATTTGGAAACTGATGTGCGAAAAATTTTGGCGGTGATGGAAACCAGGATGGGGGTCCCAGGAGGCTCAGGGGCCGGCTCCTCTGGGGATACTGGGAAATATTGTTGCGTCCGTAGATGCCATTGCTGCTTCCTCCGTTGCTGAGCCAGGGCAGCCGAGGTTTCTGACCCCCAGAGTGCATGCCCTGATCCCACTGCCTGTTGTTCCATCTCTCTTGGTTGTGCAGACTCCCACTTGAAAACTCTCCAGATGCCCATTTGTGAAAGTTGGGAGGCTGCTGAGCGTGCCAGGTGGCGCTCTTTCCCTGTTTACTGTGCTGCCAAGGTCTATAATCTGCGCGTCCCTGTCCAGCTGGGGCGTTGTATTGGTTGCTGTTATACCAACTGTACTGGTTGGATCCACTGAAACCATTTGATGGTTGTGACCAGTCACATTCCAGCTGGAAACGCTCCTGAGCCTCCTTTAACCTCCGATGGAATTCGTTAGTTTTCCTTTGCTCTTCCTCTTCGTTTGCTCGTTTTAAGGCAGCAGCCTCTTTCTCTTTTCTATAAACAAAAATAAATGAGTTGAGAGCCACAGTAGAATATTTTCACAGTCAGATATCTTTTAAAGACTGCACTACTTTACATATTTCTCTGTAACAAAACAGAAAATAGAACAAAAAGTGCACATTTAGTTATTTACTTGAATTCATGGGTTATACTGTAATACAACAATTTTAACATGAAATGAGACCTATTTATAATAAATAAATAAATATATATTTAATTTGAGAGTCATCTTAAAGACGTTTCAACTGTTGCTGCAAAATGTACAATAATTATTCTATTTGTATGATGATCTTGAATCTGTTTTGCCTGATTATTTCAGAACTTTGTGGTGCTTTTGTATTTGCAGTTGTAATCAGTCCAGGTTATGTCTTTATAATTCCATCAAACACAATAAAGAACATAAAATATTGATTCTACGTTAGTTCTTCCATGACATCTTATTGGGATGTTGAATACATCTCAAGCTGTCCTTATGTTTGTTAATGATCATTTTAGGTATTTTACTCAGAGTAATTTACAGAGATTAGTGTTACATTTATGCAGTCCATATGTTATGCCTATAACAATTATGGCATGATCATTTTACTCTAAAAATTTCAATATAAAGTCTCTTACATTTTACACAGGAATGACACTAAATATGGCACCAAGATTTTCATTTTCACTGCAAATTCAATTATTATTTATAGATCTTGGGGGAAAAAACAACATATATCTGTGACCCTTCTTAGCATTTCTGTCTCATATTCTCTCTGCTGCCACCTAGTGGACAGGAATAGTAAAGTTAATGCAGGTTTTAAACTCATTTGATGCAGCTGAAAGTCACCGCCACTAGTGACAAATGGTATGAAGTTACAGACAGAAGAGACTGATCATGTGACCTGCTGACAGCTGGACGCCACACTTTACCAGCCATTATCTCAACACATATCACACTCCTCAGGGCGTTGCAATGACAGCGCACTGCCGCCAAATGTGAGAATACAGTCAAATAGGATAAAGCAGAAGGTTTACAAGACAGTCATGGAGATTTCATGGTTTTAGAGCCTTTATAGGCATGAGGCAGGATGTGAGTGAACTTTGTGTGAGGGGTTATGTGTTTTTTTTTAGGCTGGAGTCCTGACATACGACTCCGACCTCTGAGAAGAAGCTAAAACAGGCCTGTGAGCAGCACTGACCAGTATGTGACTATACATGGCTCAAGTACACACAGGCACTAACAAGCAAACACCTACTGTTATGCTTAAAAGCACAAACTCACAGAGAAAAACTATTGAATAAACAGGCAAATTCTATTTTCGGGTTGTTTTAGGGCAGGGGTGTCAAACATACGGCCCGTGAGCCAAAACCAGACCAGACAGATTCCGATCCGGCCCGCTGGATGAATTTACAAAGTGCAAAATTTACACTGAAGATATTAACAGTCGATGGTGTCAAACTCATTTTTGTCCAATTTGATCTCAAGCAGGTCAGACCAGCAGAATAAAAAGAAGAATAGCCCATTAATAATGACAACTCCAAATTCCAAACTGCAAATTTTAACAATATGCTGCCTGTCACTAAATGTTTTGTGTCGTTGATCTGTAATACACATATATCAATGATAAGCTGGGGCATTATATTGTTAAAATTGCATGTATTTTTTTTAAAGAAATTTGAGGTTGTTCAGGTTATTCATTACTTTTTGCAAAAGAAATATTTATAAATGTAGACATTTTAACATTTTCATAATTTAATTTGACTTTTTTTCAAAAAAGCAAAGAGAAAAACTGGGAATTATCAACATTTATAGGCTATTTTTCTATTATTGTACTGGTCCGGCCCACTTGAGGTCATATTGAGCTGAATGTGGAATGTGAACTAAAATGAGGGAGTCAAACTACTGCTAACACATGATCATAGACAGACAGTCATTACCTATACAAGCCCCAAAGACCAAACAACAAAACAACGGAGGTGGAAACGCTGACAAAACAAATTACATCTTCAGAGACAGATCTAAAACAAATCAAAAAAACAAAGAACTGCCATTTTTCGAAGCCAAATATAAGAAATTATCATCTGAAAAGCTTAATATGGCCCAAGCAGACAAAAGAAAGTAAAAATAAACAAGATCAATTAACACTATAGCATGTAGATATATACATGAAATTAATGACCGTTTTAGAGAATATTCTGAGCATTTATTGTTAAGAATGTTCATCCACAGTAGAATATGACACATTTACACTCTCAGGCCATTTAATAAGCATTAATTATAAAAACTCTGCAGGCTAAACAACAGTCTGGTTGTGGTAGTTGTTGTTACCTCTGCCAAGGAGGTTATGTTTTTGTTGGCATTGGTTTGTCTGTCTCTGTGCAGGATAACTCAAAAGGTTATGGACGGATTTGGATGAAAATTTCAGGAATTGTTGATACTGGCACAAGGAACAAATGATTAAATTTTGGTGGTGATCGGGGGTGGGGGGCATGGGGGCCCACTGATCGGCCTTGGCGGAGGTCTGCACTCTACGAGTGCTTTTCTAGAAATGACAGCACAGGCCTACGCCAAGGCCAATCAGTGGGCCCCCGTGCCCCCCCACCCCCGATCACCACCAAAATTTAATCGTTTGTTCCTTGTGCCAGTATCAACATTTCCTGAAATTTTCATCCAAATCTGGGGCACTGCTCTGCCTCGGTGGAGGTCTGCACTCTCCAAGTGCCTCTAGTGTATAGATGCAATCTTTACTACACATTACTATACTATTGATCTGAAATTAAATCACTTATACAGGGTAATTATTTGCTTTTGTTAGACCCTGTTCTATACTGTTTATAGAAACACATACTGTCCCATACTGTTAATACTGTAAATTAGCGTCTATTAATATTTTGTCCATTTTTATTTATTTTACTCTACTTGGCTCTATCCTCATGTTACTTTGCAAAACTGTAAAAGTTATATTCTATTTTCTTATCTTACTTTTAGTTTTTATAATTTTATATTCACTATTCTTATTTCTGAACACACAATGACAATAAAGGCTATTCTATTCTATTCTATTCCACCATAAATTCATTTTCTAACCGTAGTTTCAACACAGGTTCTCTACCCACTGTTTTCTGCTCCTCCACACATTAAAGCCGTCTGTTTGACACCAGATCTGCTCTTACCTGATCTGCTCTTTCCTCTTGTCGATCAGGTCCACCAGGCCTTGGTCGAAGTAGTCCTCTTCGGCCTCGTTGTGGCTCTGCTTCTGCTCGGCGGCCTCGGCCTTCTGCTTGTGCGTAGGACTGGAGATGTGGCTGGCGTAGTCGGTCAGGCTCACCACCGTCACTTTACACACTCGGCACTCGTGTCCGCAGTCCCTGGCGAGGGAAGGCGACAGCGGGCGTTCAGTCGCGGCTTCGGGCATGGTTCTAATCTAGTTCGGTCCGGTTTCAGTTTATTTCCCGCCTGCAGAGCCTGCGAACAAACTGGCTCTACTTTCTGTTTTAAACGTCTAAAATAAAACCAGGAAAGGAGATTACTCAACAATCCTTAGAAATAATCCAATTCTCTATCCTTTACAGATCAGGAGGTAACTAACTTGTAATTTTCTCTCGTTTAGAATAAAGGTTGCAGTGTGTGTCATCCTGATCGTGTTGTCGTGTCCTCAGTAGGCCATAGGTGGCCGAGGCGAAGGCAGGAGCAGCTGCTTCGATCCAACCGCCACAACCATGGGGTGGAGGGGGAGGCCGGTGCCCTCAGCCTAGTGCGCGTTCATGATGGAGTCGCTGCACTCTGAGCCTCTGCACAAGGAAATGTCTGTATTTGACCTCACACTCCTCTGTCGGAGCCAGAACCCAGCCCCCCTTGCAGACCACCATGTGTTATTAGAGCAGCGGGGCAGATCCTGCCAGCCAATCGGGACCAAAGCCTGTGAAACCGGAGCCTCCTGCAGCTGCTCCACACCTCCTGCTTCAAAAACCTCTCCCAAGTATGTCATCCTGTCATCCTGATGCTGCCTCCTTCTCCAGTTCTTTTTCAGATCTGTGTCGTGGCACGCTGCCATTTTCTGACCTCTCGTGCAGTTGGCAGACAAAAAGATTGGGTTACTTTTTTATTTTGACACCTTAAGTTTCAATAAAGAAGGAATCGGTTTTATTAATATGGATTTGTTTTGCATTGTAATTCAGCTAAACGTGCATAAAAGTTAGCCAAGACTTTTTACCACGATGATAAAAGGAGATAACGACATACATAATTCCTTATAGAGCTGCAACCGATTAATCGATTTGGTGCTTGAAGCCAATACAAAAATTCACAATTCAATTAATCGACTCGAATTGATTGAAGGAAAATATTCTATTGCAATTTTCCTGAATTGAAGCTTCTTTGCGCGTCACAATAAGTGTCTGTGTGAAACACAACAGTGGAACCAATGTTTAACAGCAGAGAAATGAAGCAAACAAAGCTTTGATTCAGGAGAATTGTGGTTGAATGATTTTTTTTGGATCACTTTGAGTTGATTAATCATTTCAGCTCTAATTCCTTATTATATCCACAGAATTTTTAGAACAACAATATTTTTGCACACTTATTTATGCATATTTCTTTAATTACCATATTGATAATATATTGTCTAGTACATGTTGTACAAATTGTTGTTCTAATTGTGTCTGAATAGAGTGTCTTATATATATATTGATTCACTGAGTCGCTTTGTTGAGAGACAAAATAGCAACAGAGTCACCAGAAGCTCCTCAAACCTAAATTAAAAAATCCCATTCTGCAGGACAACTTTCGGACAGTCATCCTTCTCCTGTAAGAGTATTTATTAAACTCTGGAACTCACTGCCACCAGAAATAAAATCCATCTCAGAGTTTAAGATGTTCACCACCAGAACCAAAACCTGATTAAACACTGGATTATCAAATTGTATGGTATGATCATTTTAAATTATGTATATTTTATATATATTATATTTTTATGCATGGTATGATCGTTTTAAATTATGTATATTTTATATATATTACATTTTTATGCATGGTATGATCATTTTAAATGATGTATATTTTATATTGTACGTACTGTAATGTTGTGGAAGAGCCCAAATGGGGACTGGAGTTGAGAATTAGCACTAGCTATAAACTCTATATGCATCACATCAGCTGCAAACTTGTAACTATGTTTGACTGCATTGTCCCTGTCAAATAAATAAATGTCAGTAAATCCAGTTTGGTTTGCATCAGTAATAAGTAACATGACAACAGGATTAACGTAATATTGTGTTTGTTAGAAGTAGACTAAAGGGGCCGCTAACGTCTGACAAAAGTGATTTAACTTTGATTCAAAGCTGGTGACATGAAGGACGTGTGTTCATGAGGAAGATGATGTACTTTTTGGGGGTGAAAGCAGAGGAAACATGAGAGATTAAAACTGTGCTAATGTTGAAACAGCTGATTTGAAGATTATGAAAGAAATGAGTGAACAGATGTTGAAGACACAACATGTTAACACTGCAGAAAACAAAGTCATGGTGAACATGATGTCGGTGCAGCTTTATTTATCTATAACCAACTCTATCTTGATAAAACTCCTTCTACTGCTTCTCATTATTTAGTGTTTATTGGCTGTTAAACCAATTTAGAGGTGGATTACCACCACCAAATGGACTGGGGTGACTAGCTGCTCAGTTGTGTGCTTTGGTAGTCTCATTTCTTCTCTTTTGGTGAATGGAAGTGCAACACCTACTGGTAAAATCACATATATCACTTTGATAAAGTGCGTGGGTTAGGGTTAGGGTTAGGGTTAGCTGGTCTGCCTAATTTTACACTGGCCCAACCCCAGTTTTTTTTTTTTTGACACTTAGTTTTTATTAGTTATCATTTTGTCATACAGAACATAAAGAACAATCGGCAATAGATAATAGTCACAGTCTAATAGTAACAATAATTTAGGTTACAGTTCTGAAATAGCAATCAAGTTACCGAATTAATTAAATTTTTAGAGCAGTAATTTTTATAACATTTCACAGGACTATGAGACAAACCACCCATAAATTGTATTTAAAGAAACTAATCCATTTACCCCATCTTATTATGTAAAGTTCAGCTTGCAGCCTCAGCATAAATGTTAATCTCTCCATTTTGTGAATTTCATCATTAATTTTCAACCAGTCCTCCAGCACCGGTCGATCAAGTCAAAGCCATTTCCGAGTGATTGATTTGGTTTTTTTGCTGCAGCACCAAAGCTTTTTTAGAAGGTGTTTATCATTTATTGTCAAATCATCAGGAGGAGCTCCTAACAAAAGTGGAAAATTGGTCATTTAAAACCCAAAATCTGTTCTATTTTTATTCCAAATTCTTCCAAAAAGTTTTAATTTTTGGCTCAACCCTAGTTTTGATATAGTTATAATGATATTTTATTGTTTCAAATGTTGTAGCACTTAGTTTATGAAGTGTTTTGACCATAATAAAGTAGAGCTGCAACCGATTAATCGATTTGGTGCTTGAAGCGAATGCAAAAATTCACAATTCAATTAATCGACTCCAACTGATGGAAGGGAAATATTCTATTGCAGTTTTCCTGAATTGAAGCTTCTTTGTGCGTCACAATAAACGTCTGTGTGAAACACAACAGTGGAACCAATGTTTAACAGCAGAGAAATGAAGCAAACAAAGCTTTGATTCAGGAGAATTGTGGTTGAATGATTTTTTTGGATCACTTTGAGTCGATTAATCAGTTGCAGCTCTATAATAAAGTTTTAAATCATAAATAACTGTGTGGTTTCTCAAACTTTCAATCAAGAGATCAAAAATCAGCCGTCGAACTTAAAAGAAATCATTAATATCAACTAATGTGATTAATTTTTACCACATTACCCACTGTTTTCTGGTGGCTTCATGGTTTTTTTTTTTTCATACACCTAAAGTAAGTTTTCAGTGCCCGTCAAAATAAAACCTTCATATATTTTAAGGCCAAAACTTTTAGACTTTTTAAGATTTAGATGTGACTCTGAGTATTGGCAGTACTCAAGGTTCTTCCACCTCAGAGTGCACATACTTGTAGTAATCTACATGGCGGTCATAGGATCGGCCAGTTGCCTCGTATCGGTCATGCCTGTTGTTCCGGAGAGATTGTGTCTAAATATACAAGCCACAGTTGAGACAGCTGCATCTATCTCCACTTGCCCGGTGACTGTGATGAGCACGTGTCGGGTGTACACGTGCCTCATGACCCAAATAAATAAAAAGTCAGAGCTTGACATTACAATATTATTACGACTTTGTTTAAATATAATGTGTTAAAGACGCGTTAACAGTTTAAAGCCGATGCTGTGACACTGATGACTAATTATGCTCATCACGGATAACACGCGGTTTCAACTTAATGCATCAGAATAAATGATCTGTGCACCAAGGTTATGATAGTTTTGGATTTTTCATTACAGTTTAGTTTTATTTAGTTTTGACTTTTTTTCTCTAATTCAGTTAGTTTTAATTCGTTTTTAGAGCAGGTTTGCAAGTTTTTATTAGTTTTCATTTTTTTCTAAATGCTTAGTTTTAGTTTAGTTTTAGTATTAATTTTAGTTTCGTTGTATCTTTTCTCTTCTTCGTCGTCGTATTCAAATAAATCCCAGACAGGACTCTGCTGCTTTCTCCCAACTTTAGTCTCTATGTTTCCAGGTAGAGTGGGGACCAGAAGACGACTGGAAACCACAAGTGACGGACCATGAAAAGTGCCATATGGTGCCGCTAGCTAAAATTGCTCGAGCGAAATAAATTGCTTTCATCTCAATCCGACATTGACAAAAACGAAAACGAAGGGAATTTTATCCATAATTTTCATACGTTTTAGTTAGTTTTTTAAGCACACAACACAGTTTCAGTTAGTTATCGTTTTTCTTTTAATTATAGTTTTAATTAATTTCAGTTAACGAAAATGTTTTTTCAATTCTCGTTTTTGTCATTTCATTAGTTTTCGTTAACGATAATAACCTTGCTGTGCACAAACGTGACATTAACGTCAACTCACCGGCCTTTTAGCTTCTCCAGCTCTCGGTGGTGCAGCATACTTCTCATATGCTCATCCATCTCCTGCAGAAACACAGTGAAAATACAGCTTTTAGTGCATTTACATAGATATGATGAAGGAGAACAGAGGTGGGACATTTGGTAAAGGTGCTGTCGGTATAAACAGGTACAAAAAAGACACAAAAGTATATTGGTCATAACTAGGTTTTCAGACGGTTTAGGTGTCTAGATTTTTGTAGTTCCTGATGGACGATGTAAAAATCAGTCAAAAGAACTTATTATTACATATTATCGCAACACGTGTGACATAAAACTGAAAAAAAAAAAAAACCCTGTTCTAAGAGTCAAAAGTCTTTTCATATTTATATCAGTATTTTCCCTGCAGATGTACTTCATTCTATCTGTAAATTCCTGGATTTAAGCCCTGAACTAAAGGCGCTGTTTTAGCGTCTGTTGCTGTAAATCTGTGTAAGCTGCTCCTGACCACGCCCCTTTCCTGTCAGTGCCATGGATACCATCATGTGGAAATCCCGGCACATTATCACAGGATGTCAGGATGGTTCTAGTGGTTTTGGAGAGTGCTGTTGGTTTTGTCAATCACATGAGATAAGATGAGATGAGATGAAATAATTTAAGATAAGATGACAAGATGAGATAAGACAATTTAAGATAAGTTAAGATAATTTAAGTTAAGACAAAATAAGATGAGATAAGTTCAGATAATTTAAGATAAAATGACAAGATGAGATAAGTTAAGATAATTTAAGATAAGATAAGATGAGATAAGATAATTTAAGATAAGATGACAAGATGAGATAAGATAAGATGAGACAAGACAAGACATACAAAAATATACAAAGATATACAAAATACAAAAATAAATTGCAGGGGAAACAGAAAAACAGAAAATATGAACTTGTGAAACAAAACATACAGAGAAAAAAGAAACCCACTCTTTATATAATAGTATTTATAGAAATTTAGATTTAAGCATTAAATCTATACTTTAATATTATTTTTAGACCCTCCTGGCCTTTTCAATAATAGGAAAAGAAAAAAAAAATCACTGTTTAACCTCCTGAGACCCAGGAAATGTCAGCAAAGTACAAGCTTTTTTTGTTTTTTATTCCATAAGTGCCTTTATTGGAAACATCATGATGCAACAGTTTTTTCAGATGCAGTTTTTTTAATTTTTATGGAATGTCCTTTGTGGTGGACAGTTTTCTTTTTTTGTATAAAGTTGTGAAACTCTTGTCCACAAACGTGGAAAGAAAACCCATAGCTGGGTCTTAGGAGGTTAAGGTAGATCTAATCTGATTTTAGAAAACTTCACAGCTGACAGATGACAAATGACCTGGTGTTGTCTGGGGATCTGCATCAGAAGGACTAATGTGGACAATGGAACAAATCCCATTAAATGCATATGAATCCTGGTGTAAGTCCAGTTTTCACTAACTCTGTGTTAATAAGATCCTTTGACCAGTGCATGCAGGATGTAAACGTGGTGTTTTCATTACCTGTCTGGAGGCGTGGACCGTCTCACACAGGATGCACTTTCTGCTCCTCTCCATCTTCAACACTGATAAGAATCAGCTCATTCCTGTCAAAAAAAGCAGAGTCAAATTAAGTAAATGGATAAAAAAAAAAAAAAAAACACAAAAATGCATTTTTCAGGTTCCAAAGCTGCGGCTTCATGTTCATTTGTTGTGTTGTAAATTGTGTGATTAGTGGAGCAACATGTACAGGATTTTCTCTGAGTTTTCAGGAGCTTAGGTGCTGTCTGGGTTCCAGCATTTTCCACTAGTTTTCTTTCTTTCTTTCTTTGTCTTTCTGGCTTTCTTCTTTCTTATCCCCATTAACTGTACCATAGCTACAGCAGTTCTTCCTGGAATCCTTACAATAATCTCTACAACTAGTCAATGCAAATAACATACAATATAATTATACACAACTATTTTTCAAATACAACGTAACATGAAGGAAAATAAATAACAGACAAAACACAGACACGACAGCTCCTTTAGGTCAGCAGCAGTATATTATATACAGTCCAAGTATCGATTATATTATGTATTAGCCCAAGTATCAATCATTTATGGTCACTAGATGCTTCTTGACTAACTTCTTGAATTTCGTTTTACACTTTTCTTGTGTGATATGTTCTGGTAGTTTGTTCCATTCTTGCATAGCTCTGGATATTACCATTCATTTCATTACGTTTGTTGAAACTGAAGTGCATAAATAAGTAGGACACGGAGTTATTTATGATGCTCTCTTATTTTAACCCTTTAACCCCTGAGACATAATTCCAATGATGCTGTGAATCTGCGTCTGTTTCAGGTTCATTAAAGCTGCTGTGAGTATGTGCTTGTGTTCCTTTTCTTCAGTGGTTTTGTTTTTACTGTGTGTTTTAGGGTCAAAACAGGTGGAAGAACAAAAAGACAAAGAGAGGAACCGAAGTTTGACAGGTTTGGACTAAATAAGGCACTAGAATGTACGACAATAAGAGATTTAGGATGTTGAACATCAACTGTGAACTGGAACACACTGAACAACAACAAGGATTTGAATTTGGGCCCAGTAGTTTATGTTTTGGGCTCTTTTCTTTTCTAAATCATTCCAGCTGCTTTTTGACACCTGTTTAACTCCTTAAAGTAGTTACACAGTCAAATCTAGAGGTAGAGCCAATATCGGCTATCAGCCTAAATTTAAAAGCCAATATTTGATCAGTAGTAAAAATGTTACAAGATATTTGGTCACTTGAAGTTCAATACATGTTAAAAGAGTACTATGTGTATGTATATTAATAAGTTACATTGCTGCATAAAAATCATAGTTATCTGAGTGTTTCAACTGTATTTTATGATCAATGTTCTTACAAAAAAAAAAAAAAAAGCCTTAAATATCGGCCTCAAAAATCAGCTGTAGATATCAGCCATCACCTGACCAAATTTTAAAAAATCAGCATCGGCAATGGCATTAGAAAAACCCTTATCAGTTGACCTGTAGTCAAAACTTAGTAAAAACACAGTAAAAAAAATAAGTAAAGGAACATCACCACAACACCGGAAACAACAGTAAAAACAAAAAACCACAAGGAAAACGGTGTTAAAAAAAAAACAAAAAAAACAAAAAAAACCAAAACAAACCCATTTGTCAAGTTTGAAGTTTGACAGGTTTGGACTAAATAAGGCACTAGAATGGACATCAATAAGAGATTTAGGATGTTGAACATCAACTGTGAACTGGAACACACTGAACGAGTTGAATTTGGGCCCAGTAGTTTATAATTTGGCTGTTTTCTTCGAAATCAGTCCAGCTGCTTTTTGACACCTGGTGGAACTCCACAAAGCAGTTCCACGGACAAAACTCAGTGAAAACACAGTAAAAAAATAATAATAACGGAAAATCACCACAACACTGGAAACAACAGGAAAAACAAAAAAACAAGGAAAACGGTGTTTAAAAAAAAAAAAAAAAAAAAAGCCCAAACTGTCTAATTTTATAGTGAGTCAGTCTCACTCACTGCTCTGTGTTTGACCCCCCATTCCACAGGTGGAGGGGGGTACACTGAGCATGCTCAGATGTCTATGGAAAGAACAAAGTCCATTCTATCAGCATGATTTGAATTTTTTCTTATTGAGTTAATGGTTCAATTTTTACGAATATTTAAATTAAATCACAGGTTCAGAACACTCACCTCAGACACGTCAGGGGTTAAAGGGTTAAAGTAATTTTGAGGTTGATGCTTGGTCTAAACCTTAAAAACCTCCATGTGGTCACCCTTGTGAACGGGGTCATTTGTTGTGGATTCCACGTTGCCATTCAACAGGCGTCGGTGCCAAATTCCGCCCGGGTTCAAAGTGACGCTGGTCTAATTCCAGGCTGCTGATGGAGGAGGTCTGTGTCCAGAATGCAGAGCCACGGCCACACCAGGGCTGAGTCTGGACATGTTCAACGCTCACAAACAGAGAGGAAAGACCGGCCTCGACTCAACTGCAGCTGGACTCATGCCTCCAGATGTGTCTACAATAACTGAACCTTCACCAGATCCAACATAGAGACTCTACTGTCACATAAGTTCAGACATTTGAGAGGAAACAAGTAGGTTTAGTTTACATTAAATCTGTGTAAAACAAATCCACAAAATTACTAAATTCTTTCCTGTTGCTGCTACTAATAAATTTAAAGAAAAATTTAAATTAAAAATACATTTGTCACAGCCATGCACATACTGTAGCTTTGGCTTTAGGACCCATGTTTTCAGTATTTTTCTACCACGACTCAAACATATTCATCCTTTTATCAAAAATGGGAGATGAGTTTTGTTTATTTTCTGCAGCTCAAACATTTGGTCAAAGTGATGCAATAAATCTGAGCACTGATTTGGCTGAAAAAAAAAAAACTGAACATTTGAGGTTATGGGCTCTAAGTTTGGACATATTTTCAGTCTGGACTACAACCGCTGCTGCTGATAAACAATTATGGAGAAATACTGGAGAAGTGTTCGTCTGAAGTCTGGACCTGATATGTGCAAATGTGGAGACGGAACTAGTTATAAAACGGAACTAAATTAAGCAGGAATTCAAACAGGTTGTAGAAATCCACTGGATTTTTGCCCAAATGAATATAAAGATAGTTTTGCAGCAGCTGGAGGGTTCAAATGCAAACTGTATGAACTATTAGGGTCCAAATACACAAAGAAATGAACCACAGACTAAGAAAAGTGGGTTTAGACAAATATGAGTCCTTTAAGGGATCTCACCCAAGAACCGTTGGACCTTGATCAGACTCAGTTATTAATCTGTCAGTACAGACGTCTAAAAATGACCACCACGACGGTCTGCTGATCCTATTATCCTCATTGGTTTGGGCCATATTCTGTTTATGGCTTATGAAGCACCTCCACAATATTCTGTCACCATTTCTGTTCAGACCCTGTGGGGGTTATTTATAATACTGGTCAGATATTTGGGTTATATTCCCTCTGTCGGCCACTGAGTCTCTAGGGGGCAGCAGAAATAAAACTGTTAGATATTTAATTTCTAAACGGTGATGCAAGCCACTCATGCACATATGGAAAAGGTGTTACAACTTTAAATTCACAAAAACGCTTTGTTATTGTCATTTTTTGTCTTGAAAAAATGCATGTGAAAACTTCTATTAAATCTGATGGTTTCACTCAACATCCTTTCATGGTTTAATAAGTTCAAACCTGTACAGAATATCCAAGAAACGTTCATGAATATATTTGACTTCAGTTATTTTAAAAGTTTGTTGCTAAGGAGTATTTTTTTTTCCCCATAATAGTCTGATGAGATAGTGCCTTTTTTTTCTGGAAATAACTTAATAATAAAAGTTAATAGTATGGCCGATCTGTTATTCACAATACTTTAAAAGAAGGGAATAAAGATATAGCAGGGTTTTTTTTAATTTCTTTGAGTAATTTTGTTTCTATTTTAGTCAAATAACTGGATCACAGCACACATGGAGAAAACACTAGAAACTTGATTTTATTTTTTTACCCATAGGAAAATTAAACCCAAAATTATCTTCTGTTTAGTTTTACTGTAGTTTTATGTACTTTATTTTTTTTTATAGAATTTATGATGTCCTGCTTAAAAACCTCTCATTGATGTATTTAATAAAACTGGAGAGCTGACAACCCACTTTTAAGACATTTTGATTATATAATTTTGAAAGGATTATTTTAATTTACTTGAAACTTCACGGGAAAATGTTATTAATCATATATTTCATTTTAGATGTTGTTTTATTCTTCTTTTAAAAAAAATCCTAAATGCAATGAAATTTTGTCATGTCATAGGCTGAACAACTTGAAATCTCAACGTTTTTTTCCAATGTTTCAGATATTTCACTTTTATTCATCGACATGAAGTCAAGCAAAAACATTTCATTGTATTTGAATGTAGCTTTTTTTTTTTTTAAAGAAAAATTTCACACCATATATGTGTAACATCATCAGTATACAATAAAAAAGAGTAGCACTTGGGGAATTTAAATGTGCATTAATGGTTAAAAAATACAAAAATAAATGTCAAATCAAGTATATTTGCAATAATATATTACAAAAAAAAAAAAAGGTTGCATTTTGACTTTTTGTTGGAGAAGGGTCTCCATTACCCACTAACCTCAGGTTAATAATTTAGGGATTTATTACAATTTTTGCTAATGGAAAAACTCAATTAATCAACTTAATTTGATCTACTGCACAGCCCTCCTTCATGAGATGACCAAAGTAGAGAAATACTGCATCATTAAAGCTATTTTCTCTAGTATAGTTCAATAAAATGTAATTTAAATAAATGTACCCTCTTCTTTAATTATTAATATTGGTGCTATGTTATTCAACATTTTTCACTGATAATACTGTTCTGGCTGTTGTAATACAGTAAATTACAGTGGAGGTCTAATAAATGACTAGTTTACCTTAAAATCACACTTATTTAATATGAAAACTCAGGATATTTCACTCTGGTGAAAACTCATTCATTCATTCATTTACTGTAACTTTCAGTGACAACTATAAAATAATTCAAATTAAACCTTAACTGTAGGCTTTCTGACACATACACAGAAAACAGAAAAGGATTA
This sequence comes from Sphaeramia orbicularis, assembly GCF_902148855.1. NCBI lineage: Eukaryota > Metazoa > Chordata > Actinopteri > Kurtiformes > Apogonidae > Sphaeramia > Sphaeramia orbicularis. Next base: position 10,785,517 of record NC_043978.1, on the reverse strand, counting down.
AAGGGTCTATACAAAAAAAATTACAACTAAAGCATTTTTAATAGAGTATGTGATTTTGCAAACTCTGGCTCATTTTCTTCTTTAAAACCTATGACATAAACTGACTATAGTTTGATTTGATTTAGTGATTTATTCCGAACATGCAATGAAATTTAACATATATGCAAACTAGCAAAACATACATAATAATACAAATATCAAGAATCATAACAATCTTAGACAGAAGAAAAGCACAATAGTTCCATTTACATGCCTGAAAAGGGGTGGGAAGAAGTGCAATTTATTTAATCCCACCCCCTCTCCCTAAAATATTATTAATAATATATATGTCCCTCTTCCTTTTACATTGCTCCTCTATATTTATATATCTATACACACACACACACACACACACACTCACACTCATCCATAAACACATACATACGTTTATACATATACACATATAATCTTTTATCAATGCCTTTCTTAGTTGTGCTGGCGAATAAATAAACAAATAATAACTAACTCAAAAAAGGAAATATATAAATAAACAACAGTGAACATATGGTGACAATTAATAACCCTCATCCCTATGTCTTGTGAAAACCATGTTCTTATAAGTGTTTTTGAATTGTCTTATGTTTGAACTTTCCTTGTGCTCCTCCCTCAGTCTATTCCAGACTTTAACACCACACACAGATATGCTAAAACTTTTCCTAGTAGTGCACACCCTCGGAATTTTGAAATTAAATCTACCCCTTAAATTATAACTCCCTTCCCCTTCAGTGAATAATTCCTGTATGTTTCCTGGTAGTAGATTATTTCTGGCTTTGATTATGATTTGTGTTCTGAATTTTGCGTGACTTCAGAATGAACTGCCTGTAGATTTTGCAGACTGGCTACATAAACACAGGCAGGCGCACTACTTTTGGACAAAATGCACTTTACGTCACTGGGACTGAATATTGGAACAGTTTACCGCTCAACATAAGAGACTCACAATCATATACCACCTTCAAATCACAACTTAAACATTGGATGAAGGAAAACCAAGCCTGTGACCATCAGGAGATCATCCTCTGTGTGTTTTTGGGATGTTTTGCATTTCTGTCTACTGTCTTTTTATGATGTCTTTTACAATATTTTGCCTTTTTGTCAACTGCCTTTCCTGTCACCTGCCTAGGGACTACAGATGGAAATTAGCTCTGCTGTTACAATCTGGCATATTTACAGCTGCAATTGTTGCAGATGTTCATTAATATGCACTGTCCCTATAAAATAAATAAAAATAAATAAATAAATAAATGAACAAACAATGCACAGCTTCACAACAGTAGTTCCTCTCTACAGTGCTTAAATAATAAAAGCTGCAGAATCAAAAGGGGATGCTAAAACGCGTCTGTCCATTTATTCTGTTAGCTCGTCAAAGTTTATCAACTTTCTTCTGAAGTTTTTGGAGGTTCATCTTTTCTAATATGTGAACAAGTGTAGCAGCAGATGCACTTATTTTACTTAAACAGAAGTAAATCTGCTCTTCCAGACCTTCTTTGCAGGAACAGTTATTTCAGTTAGAGTCTGTTAGCACTGATACATGTTAGCCGAGCTGGTAAATGCCAGATTATCTGTTATTTAACAATGTTCTATATCATCCCGACTGTGTGCAAAACAGTAAAATGCAGATCACCAGAATGCATCGACTATTGGGAACAGATAAAACTTGTAATTTAACACTTTAAATGGACTTTCACTGTTAGCATGTTAGCAAAGAGCTGGTCGGTTAATTAGCAAGCTAGCAACAAAATGCAAACCAGCGCCGCCGTGTTTTAATTGATAATGACAATATGAGGGAGTGCATCTAAAATACTGTTCTTATATCTGTAAAATTATGTCATAATAAGATTTATTACCTTTATAACATCCAAATATGTGATGACTGCTCTTTATCATCCATCGCTGAGGTGAAGAACAATAACATCCGCCCCTTTTAATTCGTACTGTATTTTACCGACACAGCGCACCCTACAGACCCGGATGTACGACAGCATGTGTTTACGTTTACGACTGCTACGTCGTCTTCTTCTTTGGTTTTGATTGGCGGCCGACAATTGATTTAGCATGCGCATTACCGCCACCTATCGGACTGGGGCGTAGCACAGTAGATTAGCAGGAAAATAAAATAAAATAAAATAAAATAAAATAAAATAAAATAAAATAAAATAAAATAAAATAAAATAAAATAAAATAAAATAAAATAAAATAAAATAAAAATGCTAATAATAATAATAATAATAATAATAAAATTACAAAATAACTAAAATAAAAAAAAGTATTTATGTATACTATTAGAGCTATTTGTCTGTTTAGTTTTTTTGTTCCATGCTAATTTACCTTTTTGTTTACTAATTTAGCATTTTTTGCTAATTGTTTATTTTTTGTTTACTTTTTTGTTTGTTTCATCTTTAGAATATATTTTTTGATTTTCATGGCTATTGCTTTCATTCTTTAGTATTTAGCACCTTTTTGTTTTGTGTTTTCTGATTGGTTTAGACTGTGGGCACCTGGGTATAAATAGGGAGCACCAAGTTAGACCAGCATACACCTGGGTGGGCCTATGGATTTTTTAACGGAAAATCAGACAGACAACCAGTCATTCACAGACAGACAGGATGAGCAGGAGAGACGGCACAAAAGGCCTTAGTTGTTGTTTGCCTGGAAAATCCTAAAAATAAACCACTTGAAATACATCTATGATATGGACATTGTATTTTTGACTGCGTAAACCACAAACCCATGGTGCATCTAGTGGTTATTTGAGTTATGTTTAAGTCTTAAGTTCAGTCACCTTTAATTTGATTTAATTTTGATGACAAATAGCCGCTACATATACATACACATTATGACTACTACTACTACTACTACTATAAAAATAATATCGTTTTTAATTATGTTGTCTGTCACCCAGGCTGTTCTGAATATAACATATCTATATTAGATGCTAAACTTTCACCAACAACTGGAACTAATTGCACTATAATTGCACACATTTACTTTTTTTTTTTTTAACTGTCATATTTATACAAACCTCTATTCTTCATTTGTATCCATACTGCTCACTTACTACCATTAGTTCCCCTCTAATTTGATTTGTCCATTTTTGCCTTGGTTTTTACTGAGCTCAGTTATTACATAACTGTGGTTGAGTTATAAGGAGATGTAATATGAATAAAAAAAAGAAAGGGAATGAAACATGCAAGCAGGGAAAAACGGTTTAACAGTGTGGTGTTTTTCAGTGTCCATAAGGTTAAAAATTAAGTTCTGAACATAACTTCAAACCTTTAATTTTTCAGTAATTGCTTGATGCCTAACTTACTCTAAAAAGCTAATCTATTGGTTCTTTAATATAGGTTTTATAACTTTTTATTTGAAGCAGTGCTGTAATAATTATGCTCATTAAATGAATAAATAAATGTCATAAGATGCTCAAGGAAAGACAAAACAATGATAAAACTATAAATGCCTTGACATCGTGCATAGCTTCAAATAACATTAAGGTGTTGTATTTATTCCCTTTTAAAATCAAATAAGAAATTTGGTTTCTTTAAATGTACAAGGTTCAGCATTATACATCATGTTGCAGTTCATGGTATAAATTACAAGGTTCTTGGAAAAAAAAGCAAAAAAATTGTGTCGACAAAGTGACGAAAGATGGAATTTATCGCAGTTTTTATTTATTTTATTTAAACATGAAATGCAATAAGACTCCAGTTATCAACACAATACAGATATTAATTCAAGTAAATTATAACAGGAAAAACACAAATATACTTTAGAATGCATTACACATACATTACAATCAAATAAAAAGCTTTAGGACTTGGACACAGGTTTGGTCAGACCAGATTCAGGTTAAAACACAGAAACGAACAGCAGATCAGTAAACAGTAGTTTAATATCCATGTGATGTGAATATTAGGACACATAAAAAATAAAACAAAACATTAAAATTCTCCAGTATTCCCATTAAATTAATAATATCAACATGAGAACTGATGGAAAAATTCAGCAACATTATGGAAAAAAAAGTCATGTGTTATATCACATTTTGACATTTTCTTTTATGTGCATAATAAATATAAGTGTCAGGTATGTTTGGGATGATATGAATAAAATATACGACTTGTTAAAAAATCATTTAATCTTGCACTAACTGACCTTTTGAGGAAATAATTGAGTTCACAGTCAGAATATATCACTATTAAAATATGAGAAAAAAAACTATGAGGTGGATCATTTTACTGAAGTAATGATTCTAAAATGAACAAAATGACCTTAAAAACAAACACGATGTGATTCATTGTGGATGTGTGGCCCCAGTGTGTGATGATTCTTTAGCTTATTTGGTTCAGTTCCTTTGCTTTCTTCCTCAGATGCCTCTTACGGATCTTAATTATCCACTGAATTGTAAGTTTGGCAAAATTAGCGGCTTTAAATAACGCCATGAAGACGCCGCAGAGGATGACGCCGGAGTTCCAGGGGTTGGCGGTCACGATCTGCAAATAAACCGACGTCAAAACAATGAACTCCGGTTTGAAACCAGTGGAAAAAAAAGAAAACAAAACAGAAAACCTACCAGTCTGATCTCCTGCATGAATGGATCCCTCCACTCGAAGACCACGAAGAACAGCTGGTTCCTCTGCTCTGGTTCAGGCCTTCGGTCGTTGAATTTCACCACCGCCGACTGAAAACATCACACAAGGAAACGCAGACGTCTTTACAGGTCACATTCATCTGTCACAGCTTTATTTAAAAGGGCTCATTTATTTAAACCAGGGGTCTCAAACATGCAGCCCAGGGGCCAAATGCGTCCCGCCAAAGGTTCTGGTCTGGATCCTGGGATGAATTTGCAAAGTGTAAAAATTCCACAGTCAAGGCTGTGGAACTCATTTTAGTTCAGGTTCCACATACAGACCAATATGATCTACAGTCAAATAATAACAGCAGAAGAACCGACAAGAAATGATGACTTCATATTTTCTTCTCTGATGGGTAAATAATATTACATTATACCTATAAATAAGGACAACTTCAAATTTTTGTCTTTGTTTTAGTGCAAAAAATAACATTAAATTATGAAAATATTTATATTTACAAACTATCCTGTAACAATAAAATCACCTGAACAAATATGAACAACCTGAAATGTCTAAAGAAAATTAAGCACAATTTTAACAATTTGTTGCCTGTTCCTCAGTGTTTAGTGTCTTTGAAGATCTGATCCATAATGCACATGTAGAAATGATAAGTTGAGGCAGAATATTGTTAAAATTGCATTTGTTTTTCTTAAGAAATTTCAGTTTTTTCAGGTTATTCACATCTTTTTTGTTTGGATAGTTTATAAAAGTAAGTATTTTCATAATTTTGTGGGAGTTTTTTGCACTAAAAGACAGGCAAAAATTTGGAGTTGTCATTAGTTATAGGTTATTCTGTTATTATTTTACTGGTTCAGCCCACCGGAGATCAAATCGGGCTGAATGTGGAACCTGAAAGAACATGAGTTTGAGAGCCCTGATGTACTGTGATATTCTGTCTTATCTCAGGTTCAAAACACACCATCTTTTAACCCAGACCAGTTCAGAACTTCTGGTCTGATGATTATTTCCACCGCTCCATGTGTGAAACTCATGACCCACCTCCTGCCGAAACTCGACCCCGTCGTTGCTTTTCCCAGACGTCTTCACCAGAGACATCTTGACCCAGGTTCTGAATCCTCCAGAGAAGGTCCATGTGGAGTAATTCCTCTCACAGTCCCTCATGAACTCAGACGTATTTACACTACGAGAACAGAAAATAAGGAAGGTGTTTATTAGAAAACAGTTCCAGTGTCCCTGTATGTCAGCGTCATGTTCTGTCTGAATCAATAACCAGTTGAATGTGTGAGGTTGTCAGGTTCTGTTCTATGATCCAGTCCTGTGGTCTGGATGCAGATCAATCGAACTATAGAAGTGGGCGGGACTTTCACTGAAGGAGAACTCAACTCATCCAATCACAGTCCATATATGACTTCTATCAGTGATCAGTAAGAACTACATTGATATCTGGAACCGTTTCACTGAGCTAAAAACCATGTGCACATTGTTTGTATGTGTTTTCTAATCAGAATGGTAATAAAACACAACAGAATATGAATCTGCATGTTCTCAAGTTCAGTTCAGTGCATCATGTTGACACTTACCTGTCAGTCAAGTCACTATATTTAGCAAAAAGCATGTAAGTGATGGCGCTGAAGTCCTCCTCTGTCTCATTATGACTGAACTGCATGAAGATCACCTCTTTGTTTCTGACGTCGGACGGACCACGGATCACCAGGGCGTTTTTCTATCACACACAAGCAGAGAAGCAGAAAAACGTTAGAGCTGCTCCATTTAGAGCTGAATTTACTAACCTTCAACCCCGTCCGGATAGAGTTACATAAAAACTCAACAGTGATTAGACACTGGTGTTGACTCTGTTCCACATCCACCATTCATAACCTCATGGAAAAAATTTACATATGTTTGTAAAGACGTGTGTGAAGCGGTTTAACCCAGGGCTGTCAAACTCATTTTACTTCCAGGGCCAAACCAGTAAAATAACAGGAAAATATCCTGTGAATATTGACAATTCCAAAGTTTTCTCTTTGTTTTGGTGCAAAAAGTAAAATTAAATGATGAAAATGTCAAAATGTTTACATTTACAAACATTCCTTTACCACAGTGGATCAACAAAGGTACAAAACATGTAGTATCAGCACAATATTATTAATAGTTTGGTTTGGACCTGGTTGGAGTCGTCATTATTTACAGGTTAGTCTGCTTTTATTTCACTGGTCTGACCCACTTCAATTCAAATTGGTTGAAAATGAGTTTGACGTGCTCGACTGTAAATGTTTTCAAAGAAAATATTGCACTTTGCAAATTCATCCCACAGGCCAGATGGGAATCTGTGGTGGTCTGGTTTTGGCCCACGGGCCACATGTTTGACACCCCTGGTCTAACCTGTTCCTTCCAACTTCATTTGTGTTAATTTTCTCATATTTACCAAGTTCCAAAGGTTAGAACTGAAGAACTACGTGGCCAAAATGACTCAATAACACCTCATTTGAAAGGTTATAGCAGTGGGGTCAAATTCATTTTAGTTCAGGGGCCACATACAGCCTAATATGATATAAAGTGGGCCGGACCGGTAAAATAATATAAATAATAGGATAAGAACACAATGTTAACTCCAAAGTTTTCTCTATGTTTTTGACTGAAAAAAAGTAAAATTCCATAATGAAAATGTTTACATCTATGAACTGTACTTGAACATAACATGAACAAATATGAACCTGGAAATTCTTAAGAAAAATAATTGCAATTTTAACAATATTACGCCTTAGTTTATCATTTATACATATGCATTACAACTTACAGATCACAGTGGATCTACAAATACATAAAACATTTAGTAAAATTGGTACAATTCCACACACCTCTCTTAAGACATTTGAGGTTATTCATATTTGTTTAGGTTATTCATATTTTGCTTGTAAAAGGCTAGTCTGTAAATGTAAACATTTTTGTGTAATTTTCCTTTTTTTTTGCAGTTTTCATTATTTATAGGTTATTATGATAGTATTTTACTGGTCTGACCCACTTTAGGTTGAATTGACCTAAAATTATTTGAACATCCTTGATTGTTAATATCTTCAGTGCAGTGGCGGCTGCTTGTCTTTCAGACAGGAGAAGCTCATTGTTGGCTTACATCAAAAAAAAAAAAAAAAAAAAAAATTGTCAAGTTATTTAAACATACATTCGGCCCTCCGTTCCTTTTTCAGAAAATGGTCAGTGATCTTATCATACCAAGTAGGCGTATTTTCCAGGGACTGGACCAGTGTCCTCTGAATGTCCAGCAGAGCTGGGCTGCTTAGACGGCCTTGGCCCATTGTGTTGCAGGTGTAGAACTGGAGCCTTTTTAAACTAGAGATGCTCCTTTCACTCCGACCTAGCTGACAGTTTGATTGATTTAACTATCTACAAAACGATATTAAACTCGAACAAGATATGATTAAATTATGAAACTGAAACAAGAAAACGCTGAAATTATGTTAAATTGAAACAAGGAAGTACAATGAGTGTGTTTTATTTACTGTGCAAGAAATGAACGAGTAATTTCGTAGTGGTTTCTCTCTTGATTTCACAGCAGAATGTGCGATGGTATTAAACTGAACTGTGTCAGTGAAGGAGTAGAGCTCAAAATTGCTGTCAATCAAACAGGATTCAGCCTTTCGACTGATCCTCCAATTCCGGCGTCCAGCCCAGCCGAGCTCCGCCCACAGCTCCATTCACCCCCAGAGACGCCCGGTGTCCGGGGGCAGGACAACATCGTGGCATTTATCCAATTACCGTTCAATTTTGAGGCAATGAAAAAAACTGTTCCACTCAGTCCCATTGAAGCCCACAGACGCCCGCAGTCTACGGACAAATGCACTGAGCAGAGATGGAGGAGAAAACAGAGACACGGGAATGGAGGAGAAGTGAACAACATCGTGTCCATTGATTTGTGATAAAGCTGATTGTGAACGAACTCATCTTTGAGATGAACGTGTTCTAACACATTTGGAGTCAATAAAATGTCAACACAACCGAACATATTTAACCATTTAATTTTTGTAATTTTAGGGGAAGCCGGGCTTCCCTTGCAGTCTGTGAGAAATCGCTACTGCTTCAGTGTAATGTCTGCACTTCACAAATTCATCCCAGGGGCCAGATTGGACCCTTTGGCGGGTCAGTTTTGGTCCCCGGGCCGCATGTTTGACACCTGTGGGTTATAACCTCTAGTTTAAAAAAATAATTAATGTCTGATGACTAGTCATGTGACCAGTCATGTGACCTAATGACCCCAAACAGGTAGGAAGTCCCTTTAACTTCAACTGCTATCCAGGTGATTCTTTCACGAATTTTATTTTGGTGTTTAGGAACACTGAAAAATAAACTTAGAGACTCATTTGCAGAGAAGCTTTATAACTAACATTTAACATGTCGAAAATTAATACGTTTTATTGTAAAAACTTTAATGTATTTAATTCAAAATGAAAGACCAAATACAAATACAAAATGAACCTGATGCTGTAGAAAAGCTGCTTTTCAATCATATATTTAACCCCCTGCTCGTCTATCCTATCAAACACACACAGATTAATTCTGGGTTTTTTCTGTAATGATGCCAGTAAATACTGTGCAGTGAATCTTTGGTGTTTTCCCTCAAACCAGCTGCTGAATGTCTTCACATCTGACCTGTGTTGAATTTTTGAAAGGCTCATAGTAGGTCACTTCCTGAATCATGCAGTTGCTCTCCTGGGGTTTCCCAGGGTCCACTAACGGTGGGATGTAGTCGTGGTAGTGATGCATGCAGCTCAACAACCGAGCTTTACCGGGAAACAGAGCGATACCTGGAGGAGGAGAAGCAAGAATTACTGACCACATACGAACAGAACCGGTCCAGAACACCCACTGTATGTCACAGAAACGGTACAGTTCATCTGAAGAGGCTGCGTGCTGCATTAACCCTTTAACCCCTGAGCCCTGATTCCAGGTAAACGTTCACATATGAACCCTTTAACCCCTGAGCCCTGATTCCAGGTAAAGGTTCCCATATTAAAATGTTGCAGGTAAAAGAATGAAACTGATCATAATTTGTGGACTAAGCTGCAGAAGACGAAGATCCACCACACAAAAATATCTTCAAAACACTGAAGATGAAAAGTGAGAAGGTAAATGTAGGGGAGTCTGGATCATCTGACAGAGATCAGTCCCAATATTAAAACTAACATGAGATTTTAACATTCCTTATTTAGAATTTCACAGAAGAATCTTCATCACGATGCGGCAGAAATGGAGAAAAAGGAGGAGAGTACAACTACCAAGAAATGACTAATCGATGCATCATTAACAATAAGAACTCTTAACACTTATCAAAGAAGTCCATCTGGACAAAAAACAGAACGGACACTGAACACAGTATCAATATCAGAGTGAAACAGAAGTCAAAAACAGGATCACATGACAGATAAAGTCTGTCATCTGTTCTGCAGGGTGTTTTCTATGCAGCTGAACCTGTTTGGTGACCATCATCTTCAACAAATACGGGTTTAATGTGTGTATTTGTTACTGCACATCTGCACCCAGTCACACTACATTAAATATTGTTCATGATTCATATAGCTTCCAGACGGTTCACCACAGCCTCTAGAACAAACATACAGCCCATGGGCCAAAAACTGGCCCAACAAAGGGTCCAATCTGGCTGGGATGAATTTACAAAATGCAAAAATGAACTCCAACCGTAAAATTCTACCAATATTCGACCTGTTACTAAATGTTTTGTGTATTTGTAGATCTACTATGATCTGGAAGTTATAATAAACACGTGTAAATGATAAACTGAGGCATAAAACTGTCAAAATTGCATGTATTTCTCTTAAGAAATTTCAGGTTATTTGCTTTTTTTTTGCAAAAGGATGATTTGTAAAAGGATAATCTAACACGAAAAGCACTCGGAGAGACAGATCTGCCCCCCCGATCACCATCAAAATGCAATCATTTCTTCCTTGTGCCAGTATCAACATTTCCTGAAAATGTAATGTAATGTAATGTAATGTAATCTAATCTGATCTGTATATTTATCCAGTTGTCTATGTGACGTAATAGGCCCTTTTCCACCGCAGGAACTTTCTGTATTACCCTGAACGTTCAAAGTTCCTGGTGCGTTTCTTCCGAAAATTACCCGGGTAAATGACCCTCCCCCAGCCCCGAATTTACCCCAAAAAGTTCCTGGTAGGGAGGTAGTACTTTCCAGATTACCAGGAACTTTAAGGGGCAGAGCTGTGTGCTGGAGAACACTGAGTGGTGGACTAGACTGGCAGTATTTCTGCATTCTGTTCACTGCCAATATTTAACTCATTTAATTTCCACAAATTTTGGATTTTGATAATTCGGAAAATGGACCAAAAGAGAAGCTACAACAAGTGGATGGACGACGAGGAAATTCAGACAGACTTTGAATCGCCGACACGAAATAAGCGAGTAAAAGCTGTCGGAGCCAAATATAAAACACAAGCCTAAAGAAATACGAGAAAAGAAGAAGAAATTTATGCAGGTTTAAAGAAACTGAAGGACCACAATGGTCGCAGTGGATCCGACTGTCGAACAAACCAATGGTCTGAATATGACAGAAATATTCCCTGTTTAGTTGGTTCATGCTGTTACAGTAGTCAGAGGCATCAGCTGTTTAGACAAAAGTGAAGTCCGGTTAACCTAAAGCTAATGCTAATGCTAACTGGTCAACAGTCTGACACTAAACCTAAATCACAGAACTGGATGTATTCGTGTTGTCGCTGTGAGCTGAACACTGATTTATTCTGTATGTTTGTGATTTCCACCTGAAATGGACCGAACGGACTCGCCTCTTTTTCTGAACCTGTGGCTTGTTTGTGTCCTGGTCCATCATCTACTGCTGTTTACAACGGCCCAGGTCAGACAGGTCACATGTCACATCACACTGGTAGGAATGTGGCATCATGTGTTCTGTTATTCATTTTAACATTTTTAATACTTTTCCTGTAGGAAAGTGAAAAAGGGACCAGGACCATGGAGTTCCAGACCGGCTGTCCTGGACCAGCTGGTCCACACACAGGTCCAGAACTAGCTGGACCAGACCCTGGTCCAAAAGCCTGAACCTTTCACACGTGTTTATTTCCCTTTTAATCTCAAGGCACCTTTTGTTTTGTTACAATTTTTAATAAAAAAAAAATTCTAACCTAATACTGTCTGTTCATTTGCAAGGCATCAAAATATGAGTATAAGTAATTTTATTAGTAATATGCAGTTGAATTAAATGCAAGCATTTGAGTAAATCTGTCTGACTTTAGGGTTGAACCTGGACTATATCTGTAAAACAATAGAAATGAAACAAAACCATCCATCACACTGAAAGTTAGATGTGATTTAGTTTAAGGAATGAGAAGTTGAAAATACATGTTCTACCATTTGTAAATACAAATTAAGGATATGTAATGATGGTTAACTTCATTTAAAATGTATTCCAGAGGAATTAAGAGATACAATAACCAGTAAAACGTTAAACCCAAACTGTCCACTTACAGGGTGGGGAAGCAAAATTTACAATGAACATTTAGTTGTTTTTTCTCAGCAGGCACTTCGTCAGTTGTTTAGAAACCAAACATATATTGATGTCATAATCATACCTAACACTATTATCCATACCTTTTCAGAAACTTTTGCCCATATGAGTAATCAGGAACGCAAACGTCAAAGAGTGTGTGATTTGCTGAATGCACTCGTCACACCAAAGGAGATTTCAAAAATAGTTGGAGTGTCCATAAAGACTGTTTATAATGGAAAGAAGAGAATGACTATGAGCAAAACTATTACGAGAAAGTCTGGAAGATACTATTAAAGAAGAATGGGAGAAGTTGTCAAACCAATATTTGAGGAACACTTGCGTAAGTTTCAGGAAGCGTGTGAAGGCAGTTATTGAGAAAGAAGGAGGACACATAGAATAAAAACATTTTTCTATTATGTCAATTTTCTTGTGGCAAATAAATTCTCATGACTTTCAATAAACTAACTGGTCATACACTGTCTTTCAATCCCTGCCTCAAAATATTGTAAATTTTGCTTCCCCACCCTGTACAGTACTGTGTCATTTTATTGAACTAGAGGTTAGTTTGTGAATGCACATGAACTGGACTACAGGTTCTGTTACTGCTCCTCATACATCATCAACCTGATTTGAATAAATTACCCTGAACTTTGGGTGCGGTGGAAACGCAGTTACCAGGAACTCTTTTACCCCAAAAAGTTCCTGGTAATAAAGTTCCTGGGCCTTTAGGTGGGAAAGGGCCTAATGACCCATTTGTCTCATCCAAATCCCCTCCTCATATTCTCCACAGTGTTTGTCATGAATACGAACCGGGGGGGGCGAACGAGTCGACCTCTTTGTATGTGACAGACATCACAGGGTTGTTGAGTTTCTCCAGGAAGTCGGAGATGGTCTGGTACGCCAGGAACGCCGCCACTGTGGTCAGCAGCACGTAGATGAGGACCAGAACCCCCGTGAAGACGTTCTTCAGGCAGGTTTTACTGAACTTCCTGGATGGGCTGACCTGGACCTCATCCTCTGCAGGACAGTGGACACACAGGTTACAGGTTTACAGGTGATGATTTACAGGTGATGATTTACAGATGACTATTATGGAAATGACCTGGTGAGATGCTGCCGTTCGGCTCATCTGGCTCCAGGTCTTTGGTGGCGTCATCGAAAAAGCCTGGAGTCGATGCTTCAACTTCCTCCTCCTCATCATCACCAATGAACTGGTTAAAAAAAGTTAAGTAATAGTATAAAGGGAGGGGAGAACATGTACAAAATAAGAAACAAAAATGGACAAAGGCAAGCATCAGCCAAAAATAAACAGCAAAAATAACTAAAAAGGAACAAAATTTAACAAAATAGGCAAGAAAATGAAGAATAAACATAAATAAGAAACAAAATTAATGAAGATAGATTATCTTTAATGACAAATACAGAATATAGTTTTATACTGGTATAAATATCATCGCATTGATTAGGTTTAGATTTGGTTTAAATTATTATCTTTGTTTCCAAAATGCCTCAGAAAGAGTTTTTACTTCATTCATCTCAACATTGATTTTTTTTTTTTTTTTATCCATGTCTATGATTTTAAATGTTCTTCCTCTAAATTTCTAAAATATTTCTCATGCTCTGACTGTAAATAATAATTTTCTTCCACAACTAACCATCTACTTTCTTCACATCTCACTGAGGAAGAAAAATCTCCCATTAAACTTTAAGGAAATATTAATGTTCATATCTCAAATCAGCATGAACAGGACATGATGTGTCCCAATACTTTTGTCCACATAGTTAATTCATCTTGCCTCAGATTCAGACATTATAACTGAAACTGTTCACACATAATAAAAAGTCTTCATTCGTATGGTGTTATATAACAGGCCAGTATCTGCAGTATCAACAGAACCATGTGAGCTATAATTAAAATGCTGTAACAGACGTTGCATCATGTATTTTTGTTGCTGACAGTCCTGCAGAACGACAGCAGTTCAACCTGTGACACCGAAGTAACAATTATAGAACAGTGTGTGTGACACTGACACCAGGACGTATAATAAACTCATATGTACACATGGAGGAAGCACTTTGTCGTCTTTTACTTAAATAAAATAACAATACCAGAGTGTAAAACTATTCTTTCTCAGGTTGAGTTTGATGGATCCATTAGTGTTGGTTCCAAGTTTTACAGTTTTAGCTTTAATATTAGACTTCTCAACTCCAGATTAATTAATTAAGGTATTTATTTATCTGTTGTTCTATATCGTTTACTATTTATTATTACTATTAGTTGCCGGTACAAAAATACATTTCACTGTACAAGTTTCTATACATGGGGCGACACGGTGGTGCAGTGGTTAGCACTCGTGCCTCACAGCAAGAAGGTCCTGGGTTCGATTCCAACACCAGTCGACGGGGGGTGGGACCTTTCTGTGTGGAGTTTGCATGTTCTCCCCGTGTCTGCGTGGGTTCTCTCCGGGTACTCCAGCTTCCTCCCACCATCCAAACACATGCACTAACAGGTTAATTGGTTAATCTAAATTGCCCATAGGTGTGAATGTGAGAGTGATTGTTTGTCTCTATATGTTCAGCCCTGCGATGAACTGGCGAAATGTCCAGGGTGTACCCTGCCTTCGCCCCTATGTAGCTGGGATAGGCTCCAAGCGACCCCCGTGACCCTAGTGAGGATAAAGCGGGTTCAGAAAATGAATGAAAGTTTCTATACATAACTATGTATGAGATGTGTAACAGTCATTTAAGTGTATTTTATACTGAATGCCACTGACTTCCTCATTTACACATTAACCAGAACTGTAAAATGTTATTTATTTACAATACCCAATAAATAATATACTGTTTTTGGACAAAATCACCATTTACTTGACAGTAACTTTCTGTAAGAAAATGACAAGATTATTTTTTATTTTCTCAAAAAAGTGTATTTTTCTTCAGATAAACGGTGCTACTTTTCAGCTATCCTTATAATACATGTATTTAAATTTTAAATATAACGTACTAGTCTATATTTGAGTAGGGCTGTAAGAAAATATCGGTTCTGCAATATATCGCGATATTTCATTTCACAATACTGTATCGATATTAAAAAGTACTGTATTGATATTTTTAGGTATTTATTCAAATGTAGATATTGTGAAGGTTCATTTTTGTTTTTTGTTTATATTTTATTTATTATTATTTAACACTCTTTTATTATATAATGTTAATTCCTTCGTTGAGATTGTACAAAAATACTGTTCTGATGTTAGTTCTGAACTAATAGAATATAAACATTTGAACAGGATCTGAAACTGTAATGTCTGTAAAACAGGATTTCAGTTTGAACACAGGAACATTTTGTGATATAACATGAGATCCTGTTGGGATCAAATAAAAATGTGTTTAGTATTTGTGCAGATTTCTGGTGTAATTCCATTCTTCCAGGAAATAATAATTTTAAAAAAGAAACAAAACCACAAAAAATTGCCTTATTAACAGTTTCATGATATATTGTGATATATTGTATCGTGATCCTTGTATTGTGATTTGTATCACATCGCCAGATTCTTGCCAATACACAGCCCTATAGTTGAGATGTACTACAGTAGAGGGATAAATGTACCAATACTCCAGTGCAGTACTCATACTCCAGTGCAGTAGTAAATGTTGTACTTGTTACTTCCAGCCTCTGCATCAGTTTAATCCACAGGTGTCAAACATGCGGTCTGGGATCCAAATCTTTCCCACCAAAGGGTCCAGTTCGGCCCTTTGAATGAATGTGTGAAATGCAAAAATTACACTGAAGATATGAACAGTCCTTTTAGTTCAGGTTCCACATTCAGACCAATTCAATCTCAGGCAGGTCATAATAACCTACAAATATTAACAACTCCAAATTTTTCTCTTTGTAAATATAAATGTTTTTATGTATTTACACTAAAACAAAGTATAATATTGCAAAAATATCTGAATAACCTGAACAAATATGAACAACCTCAAATGTTTTAAGAGAAGTAAGTGCAATTGTACTGATATTCCACCTGTTATTAAATGTTTTGTGTATTTGTAGATCCACTGTGATCTGTACGTTATAATGTACATGTGTAAATGACAAACTGAAACAGAATATTATTAAAATTACACATTTTTTAGTTTATTCATATTATTCACATTGTTTGAAAGGATAGTTTGTAAATACAAACCTGTTCATAATGTAATTTTACATTTTTCACTCTAAAACAGAGAAAAGTTTGGAGTTGACATTATTTATATATTATTATGTTATTATTTTACTGGTTTAGCCCACTGCAGATCAAATTCAGCTGAACGTGGAACTGATCTAACATGAGTTTGACAGTCCTGCTGGAATCCTTCACTGACTCAGTGTAAAGTTTGTCCTGTTGTAGTTTTTATGTGTCTAAGGTTTAACTGGATGATGATCAGACTCAGGAAACTGGAGTCAGCTGTTTGTGTGCACAGGCTGTACAGCGGGCAGCTGTCCGGTCACGTGACCTCCGTGTACACTTTAAGGACTGTTTTCCACTAAAAACCTCCTTTCCCCCACAGATCCTGTTGGACATGAGTGTTTACAGACATGAGCCTGGAGCTCATCCTACCTGCTCATATGGGCTGGAGTTGTCTGTGGTCAGCATTCCTCTGTCTTCTTCTGTCTTCTTCTGTCCTCCAGGTGTTTTTTTTTTTTTTTTTATTCCTCTGGGTTATTTAGTCCTAGTCTGAGCCACACTGGGCCTCAGTAAGGAGCGCATGTTTACCCCACAGTCTAAACCCCACTTCCCTGGACAGTCCCGGGCTTCCGCTGGTCACAGACGGACCACATCCACGGAGGTTCACTTCCACAGACAGAAGCCCATCCCAACAGGAGGCCGACCCACCGCAGGGCCGAGCACCAACTATTGGTTCACAGGTTCCCTTCGTCCCACCCCTCTGTCATACCTAATGCTGCCTTCACGGACACCTGGGAAACTTAAATGTTAACCCTTCTCAGGCCGTGGTTGAGTTTATTTCCCTCACACATAAACTTCATTTGTAAGCTTTGGAATAAAATCTGACAAAATCTACTACTACTACTACTACTACTACTACTACTACTACTACTACTACTACTAATAATAATAATTTAATGGAAAAAAAAAAAAAAAAAGAAATCACATTTCATTCCTTTTGGCCAGGACTCCCTTGTAAAAGATGTTCTAAATTTCAATGGGATCTTTTTTCCTGGTTAAAAAAGGTTATTTATTTATTTATTTATGCATAGTTTTTGCCTGCTGGCAGTAAGTTACTTTGAGCCGATGGTAAAAGCACTAACCGAGCTAATGGGAAACCACCATTTTTGCTTTGTACAAACTCTGCTTTTTAGCACATTAATGGTAAAGTTCAGTGTAGTTTAATTAGTGAACTGACTCCAACTATGTAAATAGCTGTTTTTGTAGTATCTTTATGATTTAAAGACTACTTGCTATGCCAGTCAGTATTCAAACCAAACTAATTAGACATGGGTTATATAATGAACTATATCAGGGGTGTCCAACCCTGGTCCTCCAGATCCACTGTCCTGCCTGTTTTAGATGGGTCCCTGAACTACATACACCTCACAAAAACTAGATTCAACAAATAAAATTCAGTGACTAGTGGTAAAAACACACTCCTGAGGCAGACAAAGGGTGATCTCATAAACTGAATAAACACACACCTATGTGACACAAACTACTGTGGTTATTCATGAGTATGCCATGGGTGTCCAACCCTGGTCCTCCAGATCCACCATCCTGCCTGTTTTAGATGGATCCCTCTTCCAACACACCTGACGGTCATTCTCAGACTTCTGCAGAGCTGGACGATAGGCTGACCATTTGAATCAGGTGTGTTAGAAGAGGGATCCATCTAAAACATGCAGGACTGTGGCTCTGGAGGACCAGGGTTGGACCCCCCTGGAGTATGCTAACACCTCCATTAGCTAACAAGCATCACAGCATCTGTTATTAAATGAGTTCATAAACCAGCAAACACTGTTACAACCAACAGCATTACCAAGAGCACAAATCCACTGAAATACACAGTTTAAGAACAGTAGCCTAAAATTTACAAATGCACCAGCAACAACGCCAACTCCGCGTCTGTTTTGTATGTTTATTTTTCTTTCAGCTGTAAAAACTGGACCAAGGCAGACTCTGGTCTAGACCCTGGTTTCATCCATCCTCCGACAACGGCCACATCTTCCTTTTCTCCAGTGGCTCAGCGATGGTAAACACGTGGGAAATGAATGTTTGTGTTAGTGTTTACAGCTAGCCGGTGGTACCTTTCTGCCTGGGGGTGTGTTTGTGGGTTAGGGTTAGTTCCATAAGATGTGCCATTTCTGGGGAGAGACAAGATCTATGGCACCAGGACGGTGACAAACCATTTAACAATTTCACAGTTACTTTGAAGATATTTAATTAAGGTACAAATGTTACATAGTTTTAAGCTAGGAAGATGATACTGGAAACTATAGGAAATTAAATAGTTAGCTAGCTTAGACCAGCTAAGAGCCAAGACGGTGAAAAGGTTAAAGGTTAGCTGCTTTAGCATCAACAAACAGTAGCATTAGCAATTAGCATTAGCAACTCGCTAAGTTTTTCTGTACAAATAAAGTAAAACTGTTGTAACTAATTAAAATACATACGTACAGTAATGAGTCAATTAATGAATTAATTTCTGAGATGCAATTGGAAAACTTCTACTTTTGTACAGAATTAGGCCATAGTTTTGTTCTCATTTCATTTTTTTCCCCCCAAGTTTATTGATAATATATGTGTACACAAAACACTGGGAAATTTTGAACAAACATCAAGATGTCAAAGGACAAATCATCCAAACAAATTAAAATAATGCAAAAGCTTACAGACACAAAGAAGAAAAGACAAATAAATAACTTAAAATATAAATATCTAATAAATCAATCAATCAATCCCAGAATAAATTCAGTCAATTTTAAAGAATTCTTTATAAATTGTCAGAGTGCTTGTGTGTTACGACTCGACTCTTGGTGTGGACCCAAATGCAACGAGACGCAATTGTCAGTGGTCAAAAAAAGGATTTATTCAACAAAAGTTCCCAAAGTACAAAAGGATTAACAAAAAGAGAAAGCACAACGTGCTCTAAAAATTCCTGATAACTAAAAGAGAAGTACAACGTACTCTTTACAAACTAAAAGCCTAAGGTAGATAACATGGAGTTCAAGATTCAAAAGACTAGATACTTCACAGATAATGCTCTTTACCAGATCACAGAAAACGACGCACTGACGACAGACAAAGGGAGAGGGGAAGAATATATAGGGAAGGTAGGGATCACAAACAGGTGTGGGCAATCACATGAGGAACACCAAGGTCCAGGCAATAAAGAGATTAGGCAAGACAAAGACAAGACTAACAGCGTGCAGACAAAAAACAGGAAAGCAACCACCATCACCAAAATAAAACAGGAAGAGACCAAAAACACCTAAAAAAAAATCAACATAACCGTCGATGCATGACATTGTGCTTTTCATGTTAAAGATAAATTCCAGTGATTTAATATATTTTTCAAATTCAGTCATAAAGACTTTAAAATTTGAGTGTGTTTTGGCATAGTTACTTTTGTGTATGTGAAATTTTCCAAATAAAATTATCAAATTAACCATAAATTAAAAATTCTGTATGCCATGTTCAAAATCTGTAAATACATTTGGAGATGTTATTTGTCCTCATTACATTCCCTATGCTAATCTAATGAACATGAGCTGGTGGCTTCAGTTTTGATTTTGTTACAACAGACTTGAGAGTACTTTAAATTTGTTTGGGCGCTTATGGAAGTAAATCTGTCTCACCAGATTTTGAGTTATAAAAGCCATTGAATTTCTAGCACTGAATTTTTTTGCACTGAAATTAAGTATCTGAATTTTTTTTGTACTTAAATTAAATATCTGAATTTTTTTTGCACTGAAATTAAATATCTGAATTTTTTTTGCACTGAAATTAAGTATCTGATTTTTTTTTTTTTTTTTGCACTTAAATTAAGTATCTGAATTTGTGTTTTTCAACTGAAATTAAGTATCAAAAAATTTTTTGCACTGAAATTAAGTATCTGATTTTTTTTGTCTCTCAATTTTACTATGTTCATAAATTTAGAATGAAAAAAAATTCAGATGCAAAAAATTCAGAAGTAAAAAATTCAAATGCAAAAAATTCAGAAGTAAAAAATTGAGATGTATAAATAAAACTGAGATCACACATCCGGGACACTGAGGATAAGCAATGATTCTATCTCAAGTTGAACCGCCAGCCAGCCAATCAAGTTATGTTAGGTTGGTCATGTGACGCCAAAAAAAATTCAGATACTTAATTTCAGTGCAAAAAAAATTCAGTGCTAGAAATTCAGTGGCTTTTATAATTCAAAATTTGATGAGACAGATTTACTTCCATAGGCACTTTAAAAAAATAAAAAAAAATCATGTGTGTTATAATACATATTTGCAGTTTTTTAAAAAAAAATAATAATACAATTCTGATATCTCGGTTTTTTTGGGACATGTGATATGAATTTTATTTATTTAGTAATCTTTACAGTTACTAACCGGCGCCCAAGTTTAAAACTAAAAAATCTGACGGTCTTGAACGCAGCATTAACTCCATGTGTGGATAAGGGAAGTGTGGACGAAAGTCGAGTTTCCGCCTAAAACTTGTCCAAACTAGGATCCAACCATGGCTGCAGCCTGGGTTTGTGTGTTTTTAGCCCTGCTTTACACGACTATAGCCGAAGATATCAAATTAAAACATAAACCAGCGACTAAACCTGTCCGACTGTTCACAGAGGAGGAGCTGCAGAGATACGACGGCACAGAGGTGAACAAGTGGAGAAAATAAACAAACAAACAAACAAACAAACAAACAAACAGTGTGTTTGTGTTGACCTCCTGTTACACTCATCCATGTTCACAACCTGAGTGGTGGAGATGACAGTCAACCCTGTGTTTTGTTTTGTTGTTTCCTTCTTTGTTTTAGGATGGGCTGCCTATTTACATGGCCATTAAGGGAGTTGTGTTTGATGTCACCAAAGGAAAAGGTCTGTAAAACCTAATAACAAGCAACATTTAGCTTTAATCTGTGAAATAAAAGTCTGCTGTAATCCTCAGAAAGGCTTTCTTTAACATTTACTGCTCAGGTGTCAAACATGAGGCCCAGGGGCCAAAACCTGAGGGGCCCAGGGGTGCAACAGCCCAAAAATGATCCATATAAGAAAAAAAAAAAAAAAAAAGAACAGCCCAAAAAATGATCTAATAAAAAAGAGAACAGCTCAGAAAATGATCCATATAAGAAAAAAAAGAGAACAGCCCAAAAAATAAAAAAATAAAAAAAATCATCTAATAAAAGAAAAAAGAGAACAGCCCAAAAAATGATCTAATATAAAAAAAAGAACATTCCCAAAAAATTATCCACTATATGAAAAAAAGAGAACAGCCCAAAAAAATTATCCACTATAAGAAAAAAAGAGAACGGCCCAAAAAATGAATTAATAAAAGAAAAAAAAGAGAACAGCCCAAAAAACTATCCACTATAAGAAAAAAATAAACAAAAAAACATCATCCACCTTTTCAATTACCCGAAAAGTCTCTTGCTTTAAAATTAAGGCCACCACAAAAAATAAATGCATAGGCTGAAAATTGTTAAGATAATTTTTTGGGGTGTTCTTTTTTTTCTTATGCTGTACTCTTTCTTTCTTATAGTGGATAATTTTTTGGGCTGTTATCTTTTTTTTCTCATAGTGGATAATTTTTTGGGCTTTTCTCTTTTTTCTCTTTTTTTTCATGTAGTGGATAATATTTTGGGCTGTTCTCTTTTTTTTCTTATAGTGGATAATTTTTTTGGCTGTTGTCTTTTTTTTTCTTATAGTGGATAATTTTTTGGGCTGTTGCACCTCTGGACCACTGTACTTAAGAGTAGTATGTCTAATTTTTACCAGTATTCTGCCTGTTATTAAATGTTTGGTGTATTTGTAGATCCACTGTGATCTGTAAGTTGTGATGTATAAATGATTAACCAGTCACAACATTGTTAAAATTGCACCTATTTTTAAAAAAACTAATTTTCAGGTTCATATTTGGTCATGTTACGGTTCGTAGATGTAAACATTTTCACCACGGAATTTGACTTTTTTCACTCAAAAACAGAGAGAAATCTTTAGAGTTGACATTATTTCTATGTTCTTCTACTATTATTTCTATTATTTTACTGGTCCGGCCCACTTTAGATCATGTTAGGCTGTGTGTGGCCCCTGAACTAAAATGAGTTTGACACCCCTGATTTACAGAGTATAAAATCTCTAAACCCTCCATAAATCAACCTATGCACTGGACGAGTATGCTACACTTGCTGCATTAGATGTTGCATTCAGGGCACACTTTGGACTCATGTTGTTGGAAACATTGCAGAGTTTTACGGAAAAGATGCACCGTATAATGCACTGGTTGGGAAAGACTCAACCCGAGCAGTGGCCAAGATGTCCCTCAACCCAGAAGACTTGACATCAGATACTGTGAGTTGGTCTGTGAATGGATACATGCAAAACTTTTGTCCTGGTATCACCTCAACCGCCTCGCTGTCTGAACTGGTTTTTAGTGTTTTTCAAAGGTTCGTTTGTCAGAGTTAACTCCCACCAGTGTGTAGCATTGTCCTCTGACACCTGAGAATCAGCTGCAGAAAACAATGGAATCATATTCTAGGCTGTGTGTATGCTGGCATCACTATGGTTCAGTCGAACATAGATTTATTTTATTACATCCAGTGTATTTTACACTCAACATCCAAATGCTTGGTTTTATTAGCCTTTTGTACAGTCCAAGATTATGGAAGTAAATCTGTCTCATCAGATTTTGAATTATAAAAGCCACTGAATTTCTAGCACAAAATTTTTTTTTTGCATGAAATTAAGTATCTGAATTTTATTTTTTGCACTGAAATTAAGTATCTGAATTTTATTTTTTGCACTGAAATTAAGTATCTGAATTTTTTGTCTCTCAATTTTACTATGTTCATAAATTTTAAATTAAATTCAGATGTAAAAAATTCAGAAGCAAAAAATTCAGATGCAAAAAATTGAGATCACACATCCAGGACACCAAGGATAAGTAATTATTCTGTCTCAAGTCGAACTGCCAGCCAGCCAATCAAGTTATGTTAGGTTGGTCATGTGACGCCGACATGTGACAGATTTACTTCCATACTATCTGAACTAAAACAAACATTTTTGTACAAGATGGATTTTTTTTTGTTCTAATGATATTTCTACAGAAAACCAGTAGTGAATAAAGTAATTTTTTTAACAGAGAGCCAGTTCAAGTGATTATGCATCTGCTGTGTGAACGTAGCCTAAGACACCCTATGTTAGTTTTTCCTTTAATTTGTCACCTGTTTGTGTATGGAAGTAAATCTGCCTCACCAGATTTTGAATTATAAAAGCCATTGAATTTCTAGCACTGAATTTTTTTGCACTGAAATTAAGTATCTGATTTTTTTTTTTTGCACTGAAATTAAGTATCTGAATTTTTTTTGCACTGAAATTATCAGATTTTTTTTTTGGACTGAAATTAAGTATCTGAATTTTTTTTGTACTTAAATTAAGTATCTGAATTTTATTTTTTGCACTGAAATTAAGTATCTGAATTTTATTTTTTGCACTGAAATTAAGTATCTGATTTTTTTTTTTTGCACTGAAATTAAGTATCTGAATTTTTTTTGCACTGAAATTATCAGATTTTTTTTTTGCACTGAAATTAAGTATCTGAATTTTTTTTGTACTTAAATTAAGTATCTGAATTTTATTTTTTGCACTGAAATTAAGTATCTGAATTTTATTTTTTGCACTGAAATTAAGTATCTGATTTTTTTTTTTTGCACTGAAATTAAGTATCTGATTTTTTTTTTTTGCACTGAAATTAAGTATCTGAATTTTTTTTGTACTTAAATTAAGTATCTGAATTTTATTTTTTGCACTGAAATTAAGTATCTGAATTTTATTTTTTGCACTGAAATTAAGTATCTGATTTTTTTTTTTTGCACTGAAATTAAGTATCTGAATTTTTTTTGCACTGAAATTAAGTATCTGAATTTGTGTTTTTCAACTGAAATTAAGTATCTGAATTTGTTTCATTCAACTGAAATTAAGTATCTAAAATTTTTTTTTTGCACTGAAATTAAGTATCTGAATTTTTTGTCTCTCAATTTTACTATGTTCATAAATTTAGCATTAAAAAAAAAATCAGATGCAAAAAATTCAGAAGCAAAAAATTCAGATGCAAAAAATTCAGAAGTAAAAAAATCAGATACAAAAAACTGAGATCACACATCTGGGACACCGAGGATAAGCAATGATTCTATCTCAAGTGGAACCGCCAGTCAGCCAATCAAGTTACGTTAGATTGGTCATGTGACGCCAAAAAAATTCAGATACTTAATTTCAGTGCAAAAAAAATTCAGTGCTAGAAATTCAGTGGCTTTTATAATTCAAAATCTGATGAGACAGATTTACTTCCATATTTGTGGCATAAAGAGTTTCAGAATCTGAACATATAGCACCATACGGCCTTAAATACTCAGTTTGATCGATGAAAACACCACTGACACCCCCGTAAAAAAGAAAAATGCACAACTACTGATATTTCCTTTTTTTTTTTTTTTTTTTTTAATTCTCTTTTTATTGAAAGAATTCAATTTTTTTTTCATACATTGAAAAAACAAACAAATACACAAACTATACACATCCAGAGAGTAGGTGTAAAAAAACAAAACAAAAACATTTGCAGCAGCTCATGCTCATCATGGTCCTGGCATACAGGATCTCCAAGTAAAGAATCAATGTATAAATAAAGATAGATAACACAAAAACATATTTCCTTCAGAGGATTTTGGGTTCATATTCATGCATTCATCTCAGCAAAATCAGATCTCAAAGGCTTCACATATCTCACCCATCCCTCCCAGTGTTGCACAAACAAATCCATCTTCAAATTTACAGTGAAGGTTATTCTTTCCATCCTATCAATTCCCATGGTTATGTCTATCCAATTATTTATTGTCGGTTCTTGTGTCATCTGTCGTTTATTTATTGACTTTTTTTCAGCAGCTAGTAATAGATAAAAAATAAAGTATCTGTTTATGTTTTTGACACTACTGACATTTCCACTGTTAATATTTGCAGACAGGTCTCAGTGAAGAGGAGCTGGAGTCTCTGGACAGTGTGTTTGAAGGCACGTACAAAACCAAGTATCCCATTGTGGGTTACACCGCATCACGTATCCTCAACCAAGATGGGACTCCCAACGAGAACTTTAAACCTGAAGACCAGCCTCAGTTTCACATCAAAGATGAGTTTTGACATTATTTCACCTTTTAGGCAAAGGAAGTCACTGGATCTAAGGTTATAATCACAGGTTTTTTTAAATATTTTTACATGTTTTCTTTACTTGAAAGGAGCCACAATCCAAAAAAAGTGCAATAATGAACATTTGTCCCAAAGGTTTACCATTAATTGTAAACGTCCTCACCACTGCTTTATATTTCATCTGTATTATGGACTGTAGAAGACATAACCACTACAGACTGTTTAAATTAGTGACTGATTATTTTAGTTTACATATAAGAGTAATATAAATTCACTGGTGTAGACTGTTGTGAATAGGGGTGTGTATCGGCAAGAATCTGGCAATACCATACAAATCACAATACTAGGATCATGATACGATATATTACTATATATTATGATACTGTTAAAAAGTCAATTTTTTTATTTCTATCTTTTTTTAAAACCAGAAATCTGCACAAATACCAAACACATTTTAATTGGATCAGAACAGGATCTAATGTTATATCACAAAATGTTCCTGTGTTCAAACTGACACATTACAGTTTCAGATCCTGTTCAAATGTTCATATTCTATCACCGTACTTTCCGGACTATAAGCCGCTACTTTTTTCTCGTTTTGAACCCTGCGGCTTATACAGCGATGCAGCTCGAGTATAGAGTTTTACAGGCTAATGGCCACCAGGGGGCGCTCTAGCAGGAAACGCAAAAGTGAGACAGATGGGTGGAAGAGGTGATGAAGAGGAGAAGTTTTAATCTTAACTTTTAACAATTATTTTGCGTGTCATGCACCTCATCATGGAAAACACACGAAGAAATGCACATTTTGCAGCTTTTAAGTTAAAAGCAATCAATGTGTCTGTCTAAGAAGGAAATAGAGCTGCAGCGAGATCAATGACTTTTCTGGGTTTTTGAACCAGCCGTGTTCCTGCCGTTTTACCGCCGTGTTACAGGCACTGTTTGGAAAAAAGCAGTTAAGGTATGGAAATAAATATTTAAATAATCTTTCTGTTTACCATCTTTCTGTGTAAATATCTCATGTCACAACATGGACACCTGCGGCTTATATTCCGGTGCGCCTTATAGCCCGGAAAGTACAGTAGTTCAGAACTAACATCAGAACATTATTTTTGTGCAATCCCAACAAAGGAAAGAACATTATTTTAATAAAAGAGTATTAAATAATAATAAATAAAATACAAACAAAAATGAACCTCCACAATATCTGCATTTGAATAAATACCTAAAAATATCGATACAGTACTTTTTAATATCAATACAGTATTGTGAAATGAAATATTGCGATATATTGCAGACCCGATATTTTCTTACACCCCTAGTAGTGAACTGCTGTTTTATGTGTTAAATCATTAGATGTTATTATTTCTTGTACTATGAAGTCATTAGGAGTAGAGCATTTTGTTCTGAATTAGAAAATGTAACCAAAATAAGATCACCTCTGACTGGATGGAGAGCATCACTGATACTGGATGTTTGTATTAATTAGTCATTCCAATGTCAGATAACAGAAAACGTGATGAGGCAAATGCTGTAAAAGGTATGTAATTTACTTATAAATAACAACAAATAAACGTACAAATGAAATATTATATTGTATAAAAATGAGAATTTTTTTCTGTGTTGTGGTCAATAAAATATTTTACTGTCACATGTTGGAAAACAAATACACCAATAAATACCAATGCTCTAATGTTCACATACGTCAAAGTCGACTGATAGTGGCCTCTTAAAACTTAGTGTATGGTCATTATGATGAGGAAAAAGCTGATAAATGATTAATCAGCTGATGTACAGTCACAGAAAAAAATTATTAGACCACAGTTGTTTTCTTCAGTTTCTTGTTCCTTTTAATGCCTGGTCCAACTAAAGGTACATTTGTTTGGACAAAAATAATGATACCAACAAAACTAGCTCATAGCAGTTTAATTTCAGAGCTGATATCTATCCATTTAACATGTTTTCTTGATAATAACCAAAATCACTTCAGTTCTTCCATCAGTATCTATGACATCGTACTGACAAAACAGTGCTTTTAGACATTCCGTGTTTTCTTTTCTGTCTGTTTTAGTCACATGATACACACAGGAGTTAGGACTGGATTGTTTTTGATGACTTTTGATGGTCTAATAATTTTTTGTGTGACTGTATATGCATGTCTGAAATGATCTGTCATGTTATTAGAGCCTGAATGCAGCTGAATTCAACATCTAAATCAAAGTAATAAACACTAAATAAATAAATGAATAAATGTCAATTGCTGAATTGGGAGAACTGAGCAAGGATTTAAGGAAGTATTGATGTTTTATAAATTATATGGACATAAATATTGGGACACATCATGTCTACAGCTGTCAGATATCCTGTTCATGAGGATTTGAGATAAAAACGTCAATATTTCCTTAAAGTTTAATGGTAGGTTTTTCTTCCTCAGTGAGATGTGAAGAAAGTAGATGGTTAGATGTGGTAGAAAATTATTATTTACAGTCAGAGCAGGAAAAATATTTTGGAAATTTAATGGTAGAAGATTTAAAATCATAGTCATGGATAAAAATAAATAAATAAATAAAATGTTGAGAGAAATTCATTCAAAACCATCTCTGAGGCGTTTTAGAAACAAAGATAACAATTTAAACCAAACTAACCAATGAAATGATATTTATCCCATAATATAAAACTATATTCTGACATTTGTCATTATTGTTTTGTATCCCAGACCCCTGTTAGAAAAGAAACACCTGAATTCAACGTGTCCACATACTTTTGTCCATATAGTTTATGACCCATTTGGACGTTCAGAGGCTCCGTAGTTACCATGGAAACACCGTCATCTTCTACAATATTGATTCACCAGTAAAACCCATGCAGCTGGATCAATGACAGTGGATGGACACGCTTGTTTTTACATTTAGTTAATGATATCTTTGCTGAAAAAGTCACTTTTAGTTTTCTCTGTTTTTGACAGAATAACCCTCAGCTTCAATCTGAGCTTTAATGAACATCTACATCAGGGGTGTCAAACTCATTTTGGTTCAGGGGCCATACGTAGCCCAATTTGATCTCAAGCGGGCCAGACCTGTAAAATAATGACTTAATAATCTATAAATAACTAGAAGCACTTGGAGAGGGCAGACCTCCGCCAAGGCTGATCAGTGGCCCCCCCCCGTGGGCCCCCCCCACCCCCGATCACCACCAAAATGTAATCATTTCTTCCTTATCCCATTTCCAACAAACCCTGAAAATTTCACCCAAATCTGTCCATAACTTTTTGAGTTATGTTGCACACTAACGATCAGTGGCCCCCTCCGTGGGCCCCCCCCCCCCCGTGGGCCCCCCCACCCCCGATCACCACCAAAATTTAATCATTTCTTCCTTATCCCATTTCCAACAAACCCTGAAAATTTCACCCAAATCTGTCCATAACTTTTTGAGTTATGTTGCACACTAACGATCAGTGGCCCCCTCCGTGGGCCCCCCCACCCCCGTGGGCCCCCCCACCCCCGATCACCACCAAAATTTAATCATTTCTTCCTTATCCCATTTCCAACAAACCCTGAAAATTTCACCCGAATCTGTCCATAACTTTTTGAGTTATGTTGCACACTAACGGACAGACAAACAAACAAACAAACAGACAAACAAACAAACAAACCCTGGCAAAAACATAACCTCCTTGGCGGAGGTAATGACAAGTCCAAATTTTTCTTTTTGTTTTAGTACAAAAAACCCCCAATTAAATTATGAAAATATTTACATTTTACAAAAAAAAAAGATGTGGATAACCAGAAAAAACTGAAATGTCATTTGAAAAATTAGTGCAATTTTAACAATATTATGCCTCAACTTATTATTTATACATGTGCATTTACACACAATGTTACATAAACATTTGGTAACAGGCAGAATATTGTGAATATTTTGGAGTTTGGAACCAAAATTTGAACAGTTTCTACAATATTCCATCTCTTATTATTAACACAACTACACATCACAGTGGATCCATAAATACACAAAACATTTAGTAACAGGCAGAATATTGTTCAAATTGCACATTTCAGGTTGTTCATCTTTGTTTTTATTTATGTAATTATTTGTATTTTATTGTGAAAGAATAGTTTTGTAAATGTGAATATTTTCACAGTGTAATGTTATTTTTTTCACTTAAATTTTTTCCGCATAATTTTTAACAAAGAAATTTTGTCGTTGTCATTATTTATGGTTTATTGTGTTGTTATTTTTACTGTAGATCACATTGGTCTGTATGTGGAACCTGAACCAAAAGCATTTGGACAACCTTGACAGTTCAGGTTCATTTTTGCACTTTCATCCTGCGGGCCTGAATGGAACCTTTGGCGGGCCAGATTTGGCCCCTGGGCCACATGTTTGACACCTGTGATCTGCATGATCAGTGAATGGATCATATTTCTTTAAACCCACTTTTCTCAGTCTGTGGTTCATTTCTTTGTGTATTTGGACCCTAATAGTTCATACAGTTTGAATTTGAACCCTTCAGCTGCTGCAAAACTATCTTTATATTCATTTGGTCAAAAATCAAATGGATTTCTACAACTTCTTTTAATTCCTGCTTAATTTGTTCCGTCTCTAACTAGTTCCGTCTCCACATTTGCACATATCAGGTCCAGACTTCAGACCAACATTTCTCCAGTATTTCTCCATAATTGTTTGTCAGCAGCAGCGGTTGTAGTTCAGACTGAAAATATGTCCAAACCTGGAGCCCATTACCTCAAATGTTCAGTTGTTGGTTGAACGGGACAGAGCAGCACAGCCGACAACCTGGAGGGGGCGGGGCCTGAAGTGGCTCATGTGCATTTAAAGGGCCAGCGCTCCAAACCACCTTTGTGGTGTCATTAGTCAGAAATAGAGTTGAAGATGGACCTGTGGAGTTGAATGAATGAAGAATTCAGACCCAAGCAGAGCATTTACAGTTTATGGAGACCACAGGGAAATGTGGGAAAAGGAAGAATTCCATTAAAAAAAGACAAATATCACTCTTTTAATGTACAATACACAGCTTTATGCTCAGTTTATTAACTATATATTCTCTATATTCTAATATCAGAATATTTATTGCATACACAACAGTGAAAAACTAAAGTATCAGTGTGTAAGATTCAAGTTTATGAGGATTTGAGCTAAAACAAATATCATAGTTATGTTTTCTTTAGTGTATAATCACACATCAATGAGAGTTGTTGTGTTTTTTTGTCATGATAAATAAAGCTGATGTATCTGCAGTGTCCCCAAAGTATCTATAGTAGTTTCTTCTTCTCTCTCCATTTTATAACAAGTGGCAGCACAGCCAACAAGCTGGAGGGGGCGGGCCTGAAGTGGCTCATGTGCATTTAAAGGGCCAGCGCTCCAAACCACCTTTCTGTTGTCATTACTCAGAAATAGGGTTGAAGATGGACCTGTGGAGTTGAATGAATGAAGAATTCAGACCCAAGCAGAGCATTTACAGTAGGGGTCACCAATCCTGGTCCTCGAGGGCCGGTATCCTGCATGTTTTAGATGTTTCCCTCTTCCAGCACAGGTGATGGTCATTATCAGGCTTCTGCAGAGCTTGATGATAGGCTTAGCATTTGAATCAGGTGTGTTGGAAGAGGGATACATCTAAAACATGCAGGATTCCGGCCCTCGAGGACTAGGATTGGTGACCCCTGATTTACAGTTTATGGAGACCACAGGGAAATGTGGGAAAATAAAGAATTCCATTAAAAAAAAAAACAAAACGCAAAATATCACCAAGGTTATTATCATTTACAAAAACTAATGAAATGATGAAAACTAGAATTGTAAAAACATTTTTATTAACTGAAATAAATAAAAACTATAATTAAAAGAAAAAATGATAACTAACTGAAACTGTATTGTGTGTTTAGAAAACTAAAACGTATAAAAACTATGGATAAAATTCCCTTCGTTTTCATCTTTGTCAATGTCGAATTGATATGAAATTGATTTATTTCCCTCAAGCAATTTTAGTTACTGGCACCATACGTAGTCTTTTTAAGTATGTCTGTGCTTGTGTGTGTGTGTGTGTGTGTGTGTGTGTGTGAGTGGTTGGGTGGGTGGGTGGTCGGTACTGATTTTAAACTTATATGTAAAGCACTTTGTGTTACACCGTTAATGTATGAAAAGTGCTATATAAATAAAGATTGACTGATTGATTGATTGATATTTAACGGTCCGTCACTTGTGGTTTCCAGTCGTCTTCTGGTCCCCACTCTACCTGGAAACATGGAGACTAAAGTTAGGAGAAAGCAGCAGAGTCCTGTCTGGGATTTATTTGAATACGACGGAGAAGAAGAGAAAAGATATGAAAAAACTAAAACTAGGCATTTAGAAATAACAAAAACTAATAAAAACTAGCAAACCTGCTCTAAAAACTAATTAATAATTAAAACTAACTGAATTAGAGAAAAAAAAGTCAAAAGTAAATAAAACTAAACTATGATGAAAATTCCAAAACTATTAGAACCTTGAACATCCCTCCCTTTAATTAATATAGGAAAATAGCTGATTTTCAAAACTATATTCTGACATAATTCATTATTGTTTTGAAGCCCAGACCCCTGTTAGAAAAGAAACCCCTGAATTCAACATGTCCACATACTTTTGTCCATGTACAGTAGCGGAAAAATTATTAGAGCATCAAAAGTCGTCAAAAACAATCCAGTCCTAACTCCTGTGTGTATCATGTGACTAAAACAGACAGAAAAGAAAACATGGAATGTCTAAAAGCACTGTTTTTGTCAGTACAATGCCATAGATACTGATGGAAGAACTGAAGTGATTTTGGTTATTATCAAGAAAACATGTTAAATGGATAGATATCAGCTCTGAAATTAACCCTTTCATGCATTGTGGTCACTACAGTGGACAGCTGTTCAAAGGTGTTGTTCTCTTGTTACCTCCGCCAAGGAGGTTATGTTTTTGCCAGGGTTTGTTTGTCTGTTTGTTTGTCTGTCCGTTAGTGTGCAACATAACTCAAAAAGTTATGGACAGATTTTGATGAAATTTTCAGGGTTTGTTGGAAATGGGATAAGGAAGAAATGATTAACTTTTGGGGGTGATCCGGAAGAAATCCTGGATTCTGGATCACTTTGAAATTTTCGTTAACATTGTGGTAAATGGGGCCAAAATTTTCATTTCCCAATATCTCGCTTAATTATTGACCAAAACTCATGAAATTTAACTCAGGAATTGACAATGGGGTCCTCTATCACATTTCAAAGGCTGATCCGGATCTGATCCAGAAGGCGGATTTTATTTTAAAAAATAAATGTGGGATTTGTATCACCGATTATGTGGGGAATTTTTGCGCTTGGCGGAGGTCTGCGTTCTCCGAGTGCTTTTCTAGTATATTTATGGATTTTGTCGGTTTATTTCCATATCAGCCAACACAGTGGACACTTATGCATCATCCCATACACTGTAATTCACACCATTACTGTAAATTTGTTGTTCTAGATAAACCTGATCTGCAGAAACATGTTTGAGTGTAAAAAAAATTCGAATTATTAGACTGTAATTAACCTTTTTTTTTTTTTTTTTTTTTAACAAAAAGGTTGTTTTTTTTTGGCAAATTATCTCCATGTAGGTATATTAAAATGTGAGAAAACATCAGATTAGCAGTATTAATGTTTTTATTTCATAGTTTTTGTGCAGTATATCAATAAATTATGGAAGTAAATCTGTCTCATCAGATTTTGAATTATAAAAGCCACTGAATTTCTAGCACTGAATTTTTTTTTGCACTGAAATTAAGTATCTGAATTTTTTTGGCATCACATGACCAATCTAACATAACTTGATTGGCTGACTGGCGGTTCCACTTGAGATAGAATCATTGCTTATCCTCGGTGTCCCAGATGTGTGATCTCAGTTTTTTGTATCTGAATTTTTTACATCTGAATTTTTTGCTTCTGAATTTTTTGCATCAGATTTTTTTTTAATGCTAAATTTATGAACATAGTAAAATTGAGAGACAAAAAATTCAGATACTTAATTTCAGTGCAAAAAAAATTTTAGATACTTAATTTCAGTTGAATAAAACAAATTCAGATACTTAATTTCAGTGCAAAAAAAAATTCAGAAAATTAATTTAAGTACAAAAAAAATTCAGATACTTAATTTCAGTGCAAAAAAAAATTCAGATACTTAATTTCAGTGCAAAAGAAAATTCAGATACTTAATTTCAGTGCAAAAAAAAATTCAGAAAATTAATTTAAGTACAAAAAAAATTCAGATACTTAATTTCAGTGCAAAAAAAATTCAGATACTTAATTTCAGTGCAAAAGAAAATTCAGATACTTAATTTCAGTGCAAAAGAAAATTCAGATACTTAATTTCAGTGCAAAAAAAATTCAGATACTTAATTTCAGTGCAAAAGAAAATTCAGATACTTAATTTCAGTGCAAAAAAAAAAAATCAGATACTTAATTTCAGTGCAAAAAAATTCAGTGCTAGAAATTCAATGGCTTTTATAATTCAAAATCTGGTGAGACAGATTTACTTCCATAGTAAATACATGTTTCTTTGCTTCTAAAATTAAACACATGGTGTCCAGCTGAGTGGATATTTTTGTAACGCCATGAAAAATAGGTTCATAAAAAAATTCAATCACATTGTTTGTTTGTTTTTTCATGCCTAAAGAGGAATTAAAAACACCAAGGAAAAAAAAAATCTTGATTAAGCTTCTCATAATTAATGCATGAAAGGGTTAAACTACTATGAGATATTTTGTTGTGATCATTATATTTGTCTAAACAAATGTACCTTTAGTTGGACCAGACATTAAAATGAACAAGAAACTGAAGAAAACAAAGTGGTTTAATCATTTTTATAAATTTTTCCACTACTGTATCTTGTCTAGATTCGCGTTTTGCTGAGTTTGTCTGTATAATCTATTCTAGATCTGATGTGTTTAGGGCGGTCCTCCTTCACTCCTAACAGGGAACATAAATAGTCACTGTGGGTTTTATAGCCTCACTAGCCTCGATCGAAGGTCACGGCGTTTCAGGTGCTGAGACAGGTGATCGACCGTGTGGGCGGGGGTGTTTTTGGACTCGCCCTGTCCGTCCGCGGTCACACCGGAGGACGAACGCTGTCAGTGCGTATGATAGTAACTGAGTGAAACCTCCTCCCACGTCACTGCCGCTGATCTACGGCCCGAGTTCAAAGGACGCGGAGCCCTGCCCTCCACTCCGCAGCCACACACAGCCGAGCGGCGGTCTTTATCAGGTGGAGGTTCAGCTGGGAGTGGGCCACTGCAGCGTCGTCAGCCTGGGAAACACTCTGATCTGCTGGAGCTCCACCAACTGAGCCAACATGCCCAAAACAGTAAGAGCACTTCAGATCCTTACACATGTGACAGACACTTTCATATGGGTTCATTTCACATTTTACACTACTATTACTAAGTGATTTTTTTTTTTTTTACATAAATGTGCAGTGTATGGGTTATTGTGCAAACTGCCAGAGATAAATAATATGTTAAGAAATGATATTGTGATTAAAAAAGGCTAAAAGTACATGTATTTTCCCCTCTTGCTGAAAATACGTATAAGAAAGTTGAATAATTTATATGTTTATAAAAAAAAAAGTATACCGTTCCTATTTTCTATATTGCATTGGTTTATAAGTTTGAAAGAAACTCAATAAAAAGCATGTGAAAGAAAGCAAAAATTAAGCAAAAAAAAAAAACAATCTACCAATGGAACAAGTGAAAATTATCTTGGTAAGATTTCTTGAAATCAGATTTTCCAGATCTATTGTCAAAAATAAGTTCCTTTATCTCACTGAAAAGTTACTCCTTAGGTGACATAGTTTAAGTGTAATGACATATTTGGAGTAGAAATGAGAAAAATCCACTTGTTTAGATTTAGATTTTTTTTATAGTGAGTCTTATCAGTTTAGTGTCAGAGCAAGAAAGAAATTCAAAGATTCAAAGTGTTTTATAATTTTGTGTACAGTAAAGAAACAGGTTTACCAGTACAATGAAAATCACACTGAAATCCAAGAGAATTTAACGTGTATGAAAACATAAAACGAATAATTTAATTAGAAAGAGTGAGCATAGAATATATAACTACTATTACTGGTGAAATTTTTTTACATAAATGTGCAGTGTATGGGTTAGTGTGCAAACTGCCAGAGAGAAATAATATGTTAAGAAATGATATTGTGATTAAAAAAGCTTAAAAGTACATGTATTTTCCCCTCTTGCTGAAAATACATATAAGAAAGTTTAATAATTTATATGTTCATAAAAAAAGTATACCGTTTCTAATTTATATGTTGAACTGGTTTATAAGTTTGAAGGAAACTCAATAAAAAACACGTGGAAAAAAAAAAGCAGAAATTAAGCCAAAAAAAAAAATCTACCAATGGAACAAGTGAAAATTATCTTGGTAAGATTTCTTGAAATCAGATTTTCCAGATCTATTGTCAAAAATAAGTTCCTTTATCTCACTGTAAAGTTACTCCTTAGGTGACATATTTTAAGTGTGATGACATATTTGGAGTAGAAATGAGAAAAATCCACTTGTTTAGATTTTTTTTATAGTGAGTCGTATCAGTTTAGTGTCACAGAGCAAGAAAGAAATTCAGATTCAAAGCCTTTTATTGTCTTGTGTACAATAAAGAAACAGGTTTACCAGTACAATGAAAATCACACTGAAATCCAAGAGAATTTAAAGTATATAAAAACAGAAAAAGAATAATTTAATTAGAAAGAGTGAGCATAGAATATATAACTACTATTACTAAGTGAAATTTTTTTTACATAAATGTGCAGTGTATGGGTTAGTGTGCAAACTGCCAGAGAGAAATAATATGTTAAGAAATGATATTGTGATTAAAAAAGGTTAAAAGTACATGTATTTTCCCCTCTTGCTGAAAACACGTATAAGAAAGTTGAATAATTTATATGTTTATAAAAAAAAGTATACCATTCCTATTTTCTATATTGCATTGGTTTATAAGTTTGAAGGAAACTCAATAAAAAGCATGTGAAAGAAAGCAAAAATTAAGCAAGAAAAAAAAAATCTACCAATGGAACAAGTGAAAATTATCTTGGTAAGATTTCTTGAAATCAGATTTTCCAGATCTATTGTCAAAAATAAGTTCCTTTATCTCACTGAAAAGTTACTCCTTAGGTGACATATTTTAAGTGTAATGACATATTTGGAGTAGAAATGAGAAAAATCACTTCATCCACTGTCACAGAGCAAGAAAGAAATTTAAAGATTCAAAGTGTTTTATTATTTTGTGTACAGTAAAGAAACAGGTTTACCAGTACAATGAAAATCACACTGAAATCCAAGAGAATTTAAAGTATATAAAAACAGAAAAAGAATAATTTAATTAGAAAGAGTGAGCATAGAATATATAACTACTATTACTAAGTGAAATTTTTTTTACATAAATGTGCAGTGTATGGGTTAGTGTGCAAACTGCCAGAGAGAAATAATATGTTAAGAAATGATATTGTGATTAAAAAAGGCTAAAAGTACATGTTTTTCCCCCTCTTGCTGAAAATACATATAAGAAAGTTGAGTAATTTATATGTTTATAAAAAAAGTATACCATTCCTATTTTCTATATTGCATTGGTTTATAAATTTGAAAGAAACTCAATAAAAAATGTGGAAAAAAAAAGAAAGTTGAAAAAGAACTTGCTTTGCCCCTATTTTATTAGATGCAGTGAACACCAGGCTGTGCTTTTTTTTTTAACAGTAATATATTAAAATAAATCAGATAAACACTACAGTTAATGTATTGAATGAAAACAACCAAACTTAAGCAGCTGAACAAAGCAAAATAAAAGAAATAAACACTAAATTAGGTGAAAATCAATCAGCGAAATGAATCAAAACGGACAAAATGAGCAAAAACCAGGATTTGATCATATTATTTATCTTGTTTTTTGTTGTTGTTTTTTTTTTTTTGGGGGGGGGGGGGGGGGGGTACAATAAGGTTTAGGACATTTCTTTAAACACAGGGCTGTCCAACTCAATTTATTTCAGCCGGTAAAATAATAACAGTAACATAAAAACCTGTCAATAATGACGACTCCAAATTTTTCTGTTTGTTTTAGTGCAAAACAGTAAAATTAAATTATACTTACAAACTCTTCTTTCACAAAAAATATGAAAAAACTGGAATTTCTTAAGAAAAATAATTACAATTTTAACAACATTATACCTCTACTTATCATTTAAACAAGTTACAGATCACAATGGCACTACAAATACACAAAACATTTAGTAACAGGTGGAATATTGGTAATATTTTTTAATTAAATTGAAAAAAATGTACACCTTTAACTGTTAATATCTTCAGTGTAATTTCTGCGTTTGGTAAATTCATCCCGTGGGCCGGACTGGAACCTTTGCTGAGCTGGTTTTGCTCTCCGACCGTATGTTTGACACCCCTCTTTTAATATTTTTTAATTAAACGTTGCAGCAGTTCGTCAGTGTTAATCAGGTTTCGTTCTGGACGTGTCTTCTGCTTCAGGTGTTTCTCTCCTTTAACCTTTACTCATTAACCAAAAGTAGAGTTTGACCCACGCCGCTCACATTCCAACCACCAAGAAGCTTCCAAACGCCTTCTCCGTCACCACTGAAACCCGCTCTGCTGACGCTGGACTGATGTGTTCATGTCACCACCTTATGGTTTGGCTTTTATTTCGGTCACTCATGAGTATTTTACGTTTAATCCGATTCAGCCGAAGTGTTCGACGTCCTCAGCCGGTCATTGAAAGTCTTCTGCATCAGTGTGAAACCAGATAAGAAACACTGGTCTGGGCTTCTGTTGACACTCCAAGGAGAAAAGCCTCTGCTGAGAGGTCACGCTGACGTCATGTCTACACCGAGCTGACGATAAAGTTAATGAACATCAAACACATTAATGAGTTTTAATGGAAGGAGCTGGTTGTGTTGTTCTGGAAAATGCTCAGAGCAGGTATTATGAGTGGGAAAAGTCAGGCTGCAGCTAATGGTTATTTTTATCTGTGATTAATCTGGCAGCTGTTTTCTGGATGAAGTGATTAAAAAATAATTAAAAATGATGATCCAGACAATGTCAGCAAATGTCTTTTTCAGTTGCACAACCCAACACTGGAAAAAATCTAAATCTTACCAAGTGTATTTTTCTCATTTCTAGTCCAAATATCTCCAGCAAAAATAAAATCTCCAATTAAGCAAAACAAATCTTGAATCAGCCAAAAAAAAATCTTGAACTAAGTAAAAAAAAAAAAAATCTGGAATTAAGCCAAAAAAAAAAAAAAAAAATCTGAAATTAAGCAAAAATAAATAAAATCTTGAATTAAGCAACAAAAAAAAAATCTTGAAGTAAGCTAAACAAATCTTGAATTATGCAAAAAAAAATCTTGAATTAAGCCAAAATATATCTGGAATCAAGCAAAAAACAAAAACAAAATCTTGAATTAAGAAAAAAAAAAAAAAAAAAAAAAAAAGTCTTCAATTAAGAAAAAAAAAATCTTGAATTAAGCCAAAAATATCTGGAATTAAGCAAAACAAAAAAAAATCTGGAATTAAGCAAAAAAAAAAATTTTTTTGAATTAAGAAAAGAAAAAACAAAAAAACAACCTTGAATTAAGCAAAACAAATCGCTAATTAAGCAAAACCAATCTTGAATCAAGCAAAAAAAAAAAAAAAAAAAAAGTTGAATTAAGCAAAAAAATCTGGAATTAAGCATTTTTCTTATAGCGGATCATTTTTTTGGTCTGTTCTCTTTTTTTCTGACAGTGGAAAATTTTTTGGGCCAGTGGATAATTTTTTGGGCTGTTCTCTTTTTTTTCTTATTATGGATAAGTTTTTGGGCTGTTCTCTTTTTTTTCTTATAGTGGATAATTTTTTTGGGCTGTTCTCTTTTTTTTTCTTATAGTGGATAATTTTTTGGGCTGTTGTTTTTTTTTTCTTATAGTGGATAATTTTTTGGGCTGTTGTCTTTTTTTTCTTATAGTGGATAATTTTTTGGGCTGTTCTCTGTTTTTTTCTTATAGTGGATAATTTTTTGGGCTGTTGTCTTTTTTTCTTATAGTGGATAATTTTTTGGGCTGTTCTCTGTTTTTTGTTATAGTGGATAATTTTTTGGGCTGTTCTCTGTTTTTTTCTTATAGTGGATAATTTTTTGGGCTGTTGTCTTTTTTTTCTTATAGTGGATACTTTTTTGGGCTGTTCTCTGTTTTTTTCTTATAGTGGATAATTTTTTGGGCTGTTGTCTTTTTTTCTTATAGTGGATAATTTTTGGGGCTGTTCTCTGTTTTTTTCTTATAGTGGATAATTTTATGGGCTAGTGGATAATTTTTTGGGGCCATTGCACCTCTGGGCCACCGTAGTTTTCTGCTGTAGTTGACATTTCATTCAATACTTTTCACATTTAAAATAAATCCAGTTCAACAGAATGATTGTACTGACGCTTCACTGTGTCTGTCAGACAAAGGTGCTTTACACATCGGATCATCATCATTAGTGGAAACAGTTGAGAAACACAGACGATAATATTTTCATAAATGATGTTCAGATTTTTGTTGCCTAAGTTTCGTTGGGTTTATCTTTATGACAGCCGGGGCGTGATCCAGTGTAACTTCATAAAAGGATTGTGTAACGGCTCCGATCTGCCGCAGCACTAATTGGTCATGTATTGTTGTGTGTTAGTCATCCTGCTTTCTTTTTTTTTTTTTTTTTTTTTTTTTTTGAAAAAGGCTGAGGAGAATCCATGTTTGCTTTGGAAAATCACTTAATAAGCACTTAGTGAAGGTGTTAAATTCTGCCAGTTCTGGAGACGTTTGCTCTTATTAGCGGGTCTAAAGGCGACTTGGCAAGCTCCAAGTGTTTGGATATTTTAATCTGTGTAAGTGCAACCTTGTGGCACCTTCACAAGGATAGTCCAAAGTCTAATGAGATAGTGAGCAATTATGGTTTATGAACAATCCACTTCATAGCTGCACTTTAAAGGCTCCTCACATTCTGTTTTTAGAATAGAATCAGCCAAAGCGCTTATGTTCAAATGCACTTTTTAAGTTTTTCTGCACAGTTAAGGTTCATTTTTTAATGGGTCATAAGAAAATCAGCAAAACACGAATCAAGAGAAGATACAGTTGTGGAAAAATTTATTAAAAGTTATTAGACCACCCCTTGTTTTCTTCAGTTTCTTGTTCATTTTAATATCTGGTCCAACTAAAGGTACAATGGTTTGGACAAATACAACGATAACAACAAAAATATCTCATAGTAGTTTCATTTCAGAGCTGATATCTATGCATTTAACATGTTTTCTTGATAATAAACAAAATCACTTCAGTTCTTACATCAATATCTACGGCATTGTACTGACAAAAACAGAGCTTTTAGACGTTCCTTTTTATTTATTTTTTTATTGAAGTTTAAGAGACACAGCATTTTCCAGTCACATCAGTCT
Source organism: Sphaeramia orbicularis (assembly GCF_902148855.1). Taxonomy (NCBI): domain Eukaryota; kingdom Metazoa; phylum Chordata; class Actinopteri; order Kurtiformes; family Apogonidae; genus Sphaeramia; species Sphaeramia orbicularis. The sequence goes on along the minus strand of NC_043978.1, from coordinate 10,744,475 downwards.
GCTACATATTCCTCACAGTGTTCACATTCTAGAAAAACACTCTCCATCAAAACCAGGCTCAGTGAGGCTAATCAGCTAAAATTTACTTAGGGGGTCAAATGAGTGGCCATTTTTGTCACAAAAAAAAAAAAAAGTTGTAAGAAACACATAGAACTGTGTTGAAATAATGCTAATCCATTTGTGCACAGACTACTGATATTATTTGACAGTGGAAGCTATATTTTCAGAAATATTGGATTTTGAATAGCACGTGTATTGTTACGCCCCGGCCTAGGGGTTCACCAGGGCGAACATAATGTGCTCAATTTTTGTCCCCTCCCAGCTCCCAAGCACACACGTCAGTCACAAACTAAAATTCACAAGGTTTATTATTACTACTTTTTTTTTTAAACAACTAAAGAAGGGTTAGGGGAGGGTGCGGCTAAAACAATAAACAAAAATATCTTCTGAGGAGTTAAAGCTAACTTACCTAACCAAAATAAAAGCAAGAAATAAAATACAGAAAACCAACCTGAACTTCTGAACCAAAAACAGGAGAAAACAGGAAAACAAAAGAGCCGGCCTCCCCTACCAGAAAAAGGTTCAATTTCCAAAAACATCAATTTACAACTATGTACAATCGAATGGTTACACGAGCACACGAAGACTGACGGTCACACACACGAACACAGGGTTGGAAGCTGGCAGGAGGCAAGAGAGAGGACGAATGGAAGCTCCGGGGCCATTTTTAAAGGGGCCGGGCAATCACCTTCCACCAATCTGCTTCCTGCAACAAACAGACACAAAAAGGGCACAGCACACCTACAGGACGGGGGAGAACACACACACTAAACAGAAAACATATATACATATGCATATAAATAGACAAATTATGACCCAGGGTCATAACAGTATGTGAAAACTTTTGCTGGTGGACGGACGTGACATTACCCATGATGCTCTGGTCAGTACCAGTACTTTATTAGTAATACACTTATATACTTACTATTGCTAATTCTCCTCTTATTCATAAATGTTAGTATTGTGGATCTGAAACAATAACAGCTGACACAAAAACACAAAATGTGTCAGTGGACGGATGTGACATGGTTGTTACAGATCCCATCATACTGATGCTCTGCAGCCATGTCACCGTTTACACTAATGATCCATGTGCAAAAACTAGGATCAGAATTATTTATTGTATAGTTTATCATCATACTAAAGAGTAAATAACAATATAGAATTGTTATTTCTTTATAAAAATGCTAATTATTTGAAAACTGTTGATTTAAAAAGTGACATGTGACATTCTTAATGTATGTATTGGTGTAACATAAGCAGGATGGATCAGCACCATACTCCAGATTGAACCTGTACAAATAAAACATGTGATATGTAGGATAGAATCTTGTAAGAAAAACTGGGGAATCTAAAAGAATAGAAATTTTTTTTTCAGGTAAATTCAGTTCAAATATAACTTGGCCATTTGTGACATGAAAATATAGCATTAATTGTGATGAAATTGGACATTTTTGAGCTGAAAACATAGTTCATATGACCATCAACATGTTGAACAGAACTGAAATCCTGTAAATTTGCATCACTTGCATTTACCAACACAAAGTTCCTTTAGGGATTCACTTCTATTGATTTCTTATCCACAAAGACATAAAGAAGACCTCTAAGCAAATTTTAGCCATAATAAATTTCTGATTGTCTCTGTTTCACTTTCTAAGGGATTGGAAATTTTTATTTTTTTTCTTCAAACATCCAGAGAGAGAACAGCATGGACATATCTAGCTTTGTATAACATTCAATAGAAAAGAAAGATTATGAGCGATATTTATACAGACTGAGAATAAAAAATAAAAAAGTGCATATTAAATTGAATAGTCTCCTTTTATATCACCATGGTAACATTTGGCATGTATTGTTTCACATAATTTTCCCATTTTTCCCAATGTTTGACGAATATTTCTAATTTCAGATCAACGGTGAAGGTGATTTTTTCCATTTTCTAAGTGTCCCATGTTATTTGAACCCATTGCTGAACAGTTGGCTCATCTTGCACCATCCATTTTTAAGTTACTGCTTTTTTCCTGCTGCCAAAAGAACATTCCAGAGATATTCATCGATTTTCATAGCAGGTGTTTTGAGTCCGCTTTTAGGCTTTCTATGTTTTCTTTTCTGTCTGTTTTAGTCACATGACACACACTGGAGTTAGTACTTAATTGCATAACCATTGTTTTTATGACTTTTGATGGTCTAATCATTTTTTTCCGTGACTGTATATGGACAAAAGTATGTGGACACGTTGAATTCAGGTGTTTCTTTTCTAACAGGGGTCTGGGATACAAAACAATAATGACTAATGTCAGAATAGAGTTTTATATTGGGATAAATATCATATTGATTATTGATATTGAAGTTTCTATGTCAAAACCTCATGAACAGGACATCTTACAAGTGTAGACGTGATGTGTCCCAATATTTATGTCCAGATTCAAGAACAGCAGCAGAGTATTTTTTATCAACAGTGACAAATTAAAGGAAAAACCAACATAAAACAGGTCTGAGAACAGAACTACAGATTCAAAGCACTGTGGAACTGGAGGATTTAGTGTGTTTTCCAACTTATTCTTAGAAATTTGATATAAATATTTAATTAAGTGGCAGTGTTTCTATATCTAAAGGCAAAACATTCCATGATAACAACTATATGGACAGAAGTATGTGGACACGTTGAATTCAGGTGTTTCTTCTCTAACAGGGGTCTGGGATACAAAACAATAATGACAAATGTCAGAATATGGTTTTATATTATGGGATAAATGCCATTGCATTGGTTCGTTTTGGTTTAAAGTGTTATCTTTGTTTCCAAAATGACTCAGAGATGGTTTTGACTTAATTTCTCTCAACAGATTTTTTTTTTTTTTTTAATTTTTAAACAAATGACTATGATTTTAAATGTTCTTCCTCCAAATTTCTAAAATATTTTTCCTGCTCTGAATGTAAGTAATAATTTTCTACCACAACTAACCATCTATTGTCATCACATCTCACTGAGGAAGAAAAATCTCTCATTAAACTTTAAGGAAATATTGATGTTTTTATCTCAAATCCTCATGAACAGGACACCTTACAGATGTAGACATGTGTCCCAATATTTATGTCCATAAAGTTAAAAAAAATCAGTATTTCTTTAAAGTTTAATAGGTAGAACATTTAAAATCATAGTGTAAGAGGGAAAATTGGAAATGCTTTTAATAAGCAAATATTCTGTTATCAGCATAAGCACAGTAATAGTAAAGACGTGTTCATGATGATGTCATACAGACATGGTTTTTGTGTGTTCTTGTATAATTACTGTATAATGTTTACGTATGTAAGTTTGTAGTAATATTAAGTTGATATTCTGTTACGTGGGATTCCGCCGGGGGGTGGGCACTGCTCTGGGAGATGAGAGATAAGTGAAAATACAGAGTTGAGTTGGACTGGACTGTACGTTGGATCTGACTAAAAAGTTATGAGAAAGACTTTGAACCTGTTCTGACTGATGTGTTCCTTCATACACACACACCAGTCGCTTACAATAGTCATGGATAAAAAAAACCCAAACAAAATCAGTGATGAAAAAAAATAAGTCAAAACAATCTCTGAGGCATTTTGGAGGCAAAGATAATTTAAACCAAACTAACCAATGCAATGATATTTATCCCATAATATAAAACCATATTCTGACATTAGTCATTATGTTTTGTATCCCAGACCCCTGTTAGAAAAGAAACACCTGAATTCAACGTGTCCACATGCTTTTGTCCATATAGTGGATGACTTAGGCAAACATGCTATGAGTCTGACAATATATAAGTAGAATTAGGGGTGTGTATCGGCAAGAATCTGGCAATACGATACAAATAACAATATTAGGACCACAATGCGATATATCGCGATATATCACGATACTGTTAACAAGGCAATGGTTTGTGTTTGTTTTGTTTCTTCTTCTAACAGAATATTTCCTGGAAAATTTTAATTATACCAGAAATATACATAGATACTGAACAAATTTTTATTTGATCAGAACAGGATTTAATACGATATCACAAAATTTTCCACTGTAAAAAACTAAATTTTGTTATTATTATTATTAATAATAAATAAATAAATAAATAAATTTTTACAGATATTGCAGTTTAAGATCCTGCTCAAATGTTCATATTCTATTAGTTGTGAAAAGAATGTACAGTGGACAGTCCCTGAATCATCTAACATCATAACATTATTTTAATGCAATCCCAACACAGAAATTAACATCTGCCTCTCAGACAGTGAAAAGTGCTTTTAGGATAATTGAAGTAACCATGATTTAACAAAACAGTGTTATCAGTTTTAAAAAAAACTACATGCAATATCACAATACTACTTTTTTAGCATACAAACAACAGAGCAAAATATCCATTTAAATAAATACCTAAAAATACTGATACAGTACTTTTTAATATCGATACAGTGTCATGAAATGCAAATATCACGATATATTGCGGAACCGATATTTTCTTACACCCCTAAGTAGAATAGATCTTTACTGTTACTGTTACAGGAACAAAGAAAGTCCATTTAGCAGCTCTGTTCTGTTTAGAAGCAGACGCTTACAGTGCAAAAAGACAAAGAAAACTCACACAAAATAATGAAAAGTATTGGCAGTATACAAAAACTACAAACATAAAATATTAAATGTACCATACTACTGAAATACTACTAAATACTACTAAAATGTACAAAAGCTAACTATACAACAGATAAAATACAACATATAAGAATATATAAAGGCAGCATGTGTAATATAATATAGTAGTATAAATATGTACAAGGTTAAAACCAAAGTGCATGGGTGTGGTATTTGCACTGACGTGTGTGTGTGTGTGTGTGTGTGTTTGTGTGTGTGGGTGGGGGTTGCATGGTCCATTAGACTGGGGGTGGGTGGGGTGGGGGTGGGTTATTCATATATTCAAATATTGATAAAGTTTTTATTTTTAATTAATTAATTAATTAATTAATTAATTAATTAATTAATTTGTTTATTTATTTATTTATTTATTTATTCTATTTTATTTTTTTAATTTTTAATTTCTTATTATTTTTTAAATTGTTTTTTATTTTTATTTTTTAAAATTTTAATAAAAAAGAAATAAAGAAAAAACAAAAATATATCGATAAAGTTCAGATTTGTAATTCAGCGTCTGGGTTTGTACTGGTGTTCTTCTGTGACTGAGTGACCTTTCCTGTTTCCAGGTCAACGTTCGCGTCACCACCATGGACGCAGAGCTGGAGTTCTCCTTCCACCCCAACACCACCGGCAAGCAGCTGTTCGACCAGGTGTGTGTGTCGCAGGATGCATAACGAGCTTTATGTTTGGTTATCTGCCCCTGGGGGACTTAATGCGCCCTTTTTTCCAGTTTTCCTGAGTTAAAAGGTTCATGTTCAGTCCATCAGAGACTGTATACGACGTCAGACTGCAGATAATAGGACATCGTTAGCACCAGGAATGACTTAACTGAGCCCAGGCTGCAAATGTATGCAAATAATCAACACAATATTCAACAAAATGAACGAAATTATCAACAAAATTACCTAAAATGAAGAAAATAATCAATGAAATGAACGAGTAAAATAAACAAAATTACCAAAAATGAATAAAATAATCAAGAGAATGGGCACAGTTGCATAAAATACTCAATGAAATGAACGAAATAATCAACAAAATTAGCCAAAGTGAAGAAAATAATCAATGAAATGAGCAACAATGAGTAAAATAATCAACAAAATTACCAAAAAAGAATAAAATAATCAACAAAATGTGCACAATTGCATAAAATACTCAATGAAATGAATGAAATCATCAACAACAGTTAACAAAATAATCGATGAAATGACAAAAATGCAGACCTGGAGGACTTAATGGGCCCTTTTTCCCAGTTTTGCTGAATTAAAAGGTTCATGTTCAGTCCATCAGAGACTGTATACGATGTCAGACTGCAGATAAAAGGACAATGTTAGCACCAGGAACAACTTAACTGAGCCCAGGCTGCAAATGTGTGTAAATAATCAACAAGGTATTCAACAAAATGAACGAAATACTCAACAAAATTACCTAAAGTGAAGAAAATAATCAGTGAAATGAACAATAATGAGTAAAATAATCAACAAAATTACCAAAAAAGAATAAAATATCAACAAATTGTGCACAATTGCATAAAATACTCAACAAAATGAACAAAATAATCAACAACAGTGAACAAAACAATCAATGAAATGACCAAAAATGAAGATAATCAATGAAATGAACAACAATGAGTAAAATAATCAACAAAATGAACAAAAGGGAACAAAATATTCAACAATATTAAGAAAATGATTAATGAAATGAACAACAATGAATAAAATAATTGATAACATGACCAAAATATTCAACAAAATGAACAAAATAATCAACAACAGTGAACAAATAATCACCAAATTACCAAAAATAAAGGAAAAAAATCAATGAAATGAACAGTGAGTAAAATAATAAACCAAACTATCAAAAAAAAATTTAAAAAAAATCAACAAAATGTGCACAATTGCATAAAATACTCAACAAAATGAACAAAATAATCAACAACAGTGAACAAAATAATCAATAAAATGACCAAAAATGAAGAAAATAATCAATGAAGTGAACAGCAGTCAGTAAAATAATCAACAAAATTACCAAAAAAGAATAGAATAATCAACAAAATGAACAAAATATTCAACAAAATTAAGAAAACAGTCAATGAAATGAACAACAATGAATTAAATAATTGATGACGTGAACCAAATATTCAACAAAATGAACCAAAATAATCAACAACAGTGAACAAATAATCAACAAAATTACCAAAAGTTAAGGAAATAATCAATGAAATGAACAACAATGAACAAAATAATGGATGACATGACCACAATAATCTATGAAATTACAAAAAAATAATAAAATAATCAACAAAATGTGCACAAATGCATAAAATATTCAACAAAATGACCAATAATGAACATATTCAACAAAAATGAATGTAATAATCAACAAAATGACTAAAAACGAATAAAATGTACAACAAATTTAACACAAATAAACAAAGTAATCAATAGAAAGGAACAAAATAATCACTGAAATGATCAAACTGAATGAAATAATCGATTAAATGAAAAAAAAGTGAACAAAATGGCTAAAGATTATTAAAATAATAAATAAAATGAAAAATGAATTTAAAAAATGAACAAAATGACCATAAAACTATTAAAATAATCAAGAAAATCACCAAAAAAAGCAGTAAAATGATCACCAGAATGAACATGAATTAATTTCAAATTCAAATAATTTCAAGTATTAAGTTGCTAAATTACTAGAAAAAATAACAAAACACTTAGAAAACAACAAATAATAGTGAACAAAAAAATCTACCAAATAAAAAATAAAAGTAAAAATGTTTCAAATATTCAATAAAATAACAAAAATATCAACAAAATAATCAAATATTTACTTTTATTAAAAATTAACACCTCAAAACTTATGCAAAACTTATTAAACTCTTGTAAAAAATGAATGAATAAATGTTTGTATTTAATAGATTTCCATGTATAAAATGTGGATGTATATTCAAACACACTTCATTACAACACTGACAGTAGAATAAAAACACATGTATTCTAGAAAAAAACAAACAAAATAATGATGTTATATTAGATAATGCATCGTTATGTCTGAAAAATACATGTAGATGGTTTCAGTTTTTAAAAAGTGGACACTGAGGGGGATGGTTTTCTGCTTTTCTTTGTATTAATGCATCTGTTTCTGTTTAGTAGCAACGGAAATAAACAAACCTTTATCTGGTTTGATGATGCCATCAGCCACTGTGATATGACATCACCATGCTTTAGCTTTAGCTTTAGCTTTAGCGTGTAACAACTTCAACTGTGCTCTGGTCTGAGGGTCTACAGTAGGTTCCTGATAAAGGGGTCTGAGGGTCTACAGTAGGTTCCAGATAAAGGGTTATGAGGGTCTACAGTAGGTTCCTGATAAAGGGGTCTGAGGGTCTACAGTAGGTTCCAGATAAAGGGGTCTGAGGGTCTACAGTAGGTTCCTGATAAAGGGTTATGAGGGTCTACAGTAGGTTCCAGATAAAGGGTTATGAGGGTCTACAGTAGGTTCCTGATAAAGGGGTCTGAGGGTCTACAGTAGGTTCCTGATAAAGGGGTCTGAGGGTCTACAGTAGGTTCCAGATAAAGGGTTATGAGGGTCTACAGTAGATTCCTGATAAAGGGGTCTGAGGGTCTACAGTAGGTTCCTGATAAAGGGGTCTGAGGGTCTACAGTAGGTTCCAGATAAAGGGGTCTGAGGGTCTACAGTAGGTTCCTGATAAAGGGGTCTGAGGGTCTACAGTAGGTTCCAGATAAAGGGGTCTGAGGGTCTACAGTAGGTTCCTGATAAAGGGGTCTGAGGGTCTACAGTAGGTTCCTGATAAAGGGGTCTGAGGGTCTACAGTAGGTTCCTGATAAAGGGTTATGAGGGTCTACAGTAGATTCCTGATAAAGGGGTCTGAGGGTCTACAGTAGGTTCCTGATAAAGGGGTCTGAGGGTCTACAGTAGGTTCCTGATAAAGGGGTCTGAGGGTCTACAGTAGGTTCCAGATAAAGGGGTCTGAGGGTCTACAGTAGGTTCCTGATAAAGGGGTCTGAGGGTCTACAGTAGGTTCCTGATAAAGGGGTCTGAGGGTCTACAGTAGGTTCCTGATAAAGGGGTCTGAGGGTCTACAGTAGGTTCCAGATAAAGGGTTATGAGGGTCTACAGTAGATTCCTGATAAAGGGGTCTGAGGGTCTACAGTAGGTTCCTGATAAAGGGGTCTGAGGGTCTACAGTAGGTTCCAGATAAAGGGGTCTGAGGGTCTACAGTAGGTTCCTGATAAAGGGGTCTGAGGGTCTACAGTAGGTTCCAGATAAAGGGGTCTGAGGGTCTACAGTAGGTTCCTGATAAAGGGGTCTGAGGGTCTACAGTAGGTTCCTGATAAAGGGGTCTGAGGGTCTACAGTAGGTTCCTGATAAAGGGTTATGAGGGTCTACAGTAGGTTCCTGATAAAGGGGTCTGAAGGTCTACAGTAGGTTCCTGATAAAGGGGTCTGAGGGTCTACAGTAGGTTCCTGATAAAGGGTTATGAGGGTCTACAGTAGGTTCCAGATAAAGGGTTATGAGGGTCTACAGTAGGTTCCAGATAAAGGGGTCTGAGGGTTTACAGTAGGTTCCTGATAAAGGGGTCTGAGGATTTACAGTAGGTTCCAGATAAAGGGGTCTGAGGGTCTACAGTAGGTTCCTGATAAAGGGGTCTGAGGGTCAACAGTAGGTTCCTGATAAAGGGGTCTGAGGGTCTACAGTAGGTTCCTGATAAAGGGGTTTGAGGGTCTACAGTAGGTTCCTGATAAAGGGGTCTGAGGGTCTACAGTAGGTTCCTGATAAAGGAGTCTGAGGGTCTACAGTAGGTTCCTGATAAAGGGGTCTGAGGGTTTACAGTAGGTCCCAGATAAAGGGGTCTGAGGGTCTACAGTAGGTTCCTGATAAAGGGGTCTGAGGGTCAACAGTAGGTTCCTGATAAAGGGTTATGAGGGTCTACAGTAGGTTCCTGATAAAGGGTTATGAGGGTCTACAGTAGGTTCCTGATAAAGGGGTCTGAGGGTCTACAGTAGGTTCCTGATAAAGGGTTGTGAGGGTCTACAGTACGTTCCTGATAAAGGGTTATGAGGGTCTACAGTAGGTTCCTGATAAAGGGTTATGAGGGTCTACAGTAGGTTCCTGATAAAGGGTTATGAGGGTCTACAGTAGGTTCCTGATAAAGGGGTCTGAGGGTTTACAGTAGGTTCCTGATAAAGGGGTCTGAGGATTTACAGTAGGTTCCAGATAAAGGGGTCTGAGGGTCTACAGTAGGTTCCTGATAAAGGGGTCTGAGGGTCTACAGTAGGTTCCTGATAAAGGGGTCTGAGGGTCTACAGTAGGTTCCTGATAAAGGGGTTTGAGGGTCTACAGTAGGTTCCTGATAAAGGGGTCTGAGGGTCTACAGTAGGTTCCAGATAAAGGGTTATGAGGGTCTACAGTAGGTTCCAGATAAAGGGGTTTGAGGGTCTACAGTAGGTTCCTGATAAAGGGTTCAGAGGGTCTACAGTAGGTTCCAGATAAAGGGTTATGAGGGTCTACAGTAGGTTCCTGATAAAGGGGTTTGAGGGTCTACAGTAGGTTCCTGATAAAGGGTTCAGAGGGTCTACAGTAGGTTCCAGATAAAGGGTTCAGAGGGTCTACAGTAGGTTCCAGATAAAGGGTTCTGAGGGTCTCCAGTCTGTAGAACCACTGGCTTCCTGTTACAGACAGGTTTAAAGCCGACTGCAGGACCATAACTGTACTTTAATATAAGTTTTTATTTGTTGGTGAAGGTTACCAGGACCATCGGCCTGCGTGAAACCTGGTACTTTGGGCTCCAGTTTGTCGACGCCAAAGGATTCATGACATGGCTGAACTTTGACAAGAAGGTACGTTTTCTTGTTTCCTTTAATATATTATACTGTGAATATGTTTCTGAAATCTTTACCTTTACCGTTATTGCTTTATTTTATGTCAGATTATTTTATTTTATAACAAATAATGCACAGTGATATTAATATTGCACGTGTTTTATTAGAGAAAACGCATTAATCCTATTTTTCCTTTTTCGTGCACGGAAGCAAATCCATTAAAACCACGAATCCTCCATAACACAGAAAAAAAAAAACACTTAAAATAAAATGTTTTGGCCATATCACTTTATTTCTATCAAAGGTGATGACTATAAATTTAGGGAAAGTTTGAGGAAAATGTTTTTTGTTCATTTTAATCTTTACGTTTTGTCTTGGAAACGAAAAAATTAAAATAACTCAGAGTAAAAACATAGAAATACAAAAGGCAGGATCATTTCACTTCACTTTCCAGAGGAGAAAAATAAAATCCTCACTGTTAAACTGGAAGCATCTGTTTGCATCTGTTACTCATTTTTTCCTTATGACCTTTTGTTATAGATAAGTTATAAAGACATTTATTTAACAGAGATGTTTTTATGCCTCTAAAGATGGTTGAATTGTGTTTTAGTACACGTGTGCAACTTTTCTTTGTTTTATCTTCTGGTTGTGTTTTTAGATGTTATTTATCCTGTTATTGTGAGTCTGTTTTATCAGTTTTAGTTTTACGGAAGAGGATTAGGGCCGCTGGGAAAAAAAAAAAAAGGTCCTAAATATATTTTGTTGATATTCTGAAAAAAAGTCAGAATTGTAACTTTTTTTCTCAGAATTCTGACAATTAAATATTTTTTAGGATTGTTCTGAGATTAAAGTCAGAAGTTTGAGAAAAAAAAAGTTTGAATTCTGACTTTAATCTCAGAATTTTGACTGTTTTAAGTTTTGTTTTGTTTTTTATCATTGATTTGAGATTAAAGTCAAAATTCCGAGAAAAAAGTCAGAATTCTGAGGAAAAAAGTCCGAATTCCTAGAAAAAAATCAGAATTCTGAGAAAAAAGTTTGAATTCTGACTTTAATCTCAGAATTCTGACTGTTTTAAAAAAACATGTTTTTTATCAATGATCTGAGATTAAAGTCAGAATTCCGAGAAAAAAGTCAGTATTCTGAGAAAAAAGTCAGAATTCCAAGAAAAAAGTCAGAATTCTGAGAAAAAAAGTTTGAATTGTGACTTTAATCTCAGAATTCTGACTTTTTTCCTCAGAATTTTGACTGTTTTAAATATTTTTTTAAATTAATGATCTCAGATTAAAGTCAGAATTCTGAGAAAAAAAGTTGGAATTCTGACATTTTTCTCAGAATTCTGACTTTTTTCTCAGAATCATAATTTAAAAAAATATGTTGGACCTTAATTTTAATTTTCTTTTTCTAGTGGCCCTGGTCCTCTGCCATATAACATATCTTATCTTACATCTATATATTTTTACTAGTTTTATTTATTTATTTTTTTATTTATCTTGTATTTTTACCTATATCCTTGGACAGCGCTTTGGGCACTTGTTGTCGTTGTAAATGTGCTGTAGAAATAAACTCGTCCTTGTCCTTGTTCAGGTCATGTCCCAGGAAGTGAGGAGGGAGACCCCCCTGCAGTTCAAGCTCAGGGCTAAGTACTACCCGGAGGACGTCTCGGAGGAGCTGATCCAGGACGTCACCCGGAGGCTGTTCTTCCTGCAGGTGAAGGAGGACGTCCTGGGGGAGGAGATCTACTGCCCCCCAGAGTCCGCCGTCCTGCTGGCCTCCTACGCCGTCCAGGCCAAATACGGGGAGTTCGACAAGTCGGTGAACCACGCCGGGTACCTGTCGACTGAACGCCTGCTGCCCAAGAGGTCAGTGTCAGTGAACGCATCGTCATTCAGGAGCTGTATCATAGATTCAGACCAGAACGACTGATTCTCAAATGTATGAACTTGTTTTCATCCTGCGACAAACAGACTGTAAAACACACACACTGAGGTTAGACGTTTAACATAGAAGACTTATGTTCTGTAAATAACTGAGTTAATTATAAGAGCAATAATTAACTCAGTTATTTACAAAGGAAACGTCAAACTAAAAGTAAACTTACAGAACATGAGGTGAAGTCAGTGGTACATGTGAGTGGATGAAAAAGCGAACATGACTATTTTACATCAACCCTTTCATGCACAGTGGTCACTACAGTGGGCAGCTATTCAAAACTGTTCTCCTATATATTCATGGATTTTGTTGTTTTCGTTCCATGTCAGCCAACACAGTGGACACTTATGCACCATCCCATACACTGACATTCATACCGTTACTGTAACTTTCCTGTTCTTGATAAACCTGATCTGCAGGAATATGTTTGAGTGTAAATCAGTTGCTAATTGTTATTAGACTGTGATTAACAGGGTTTTTTTTAAACAAAAAAGTTGTTTTTTTTTGCATATTATCTTAGTGTGTAATAACCTGTATCACAGTTAGTACTGGGCAGCGATGAAAATTTTTACTTGCAATTAATTGCATGGATTTCTGCGATTAATCGCAAAGTTACTGGGGGCGGGGGGGGGGGCGGTTGCCGGCCTCAACAGTGTGTATTGCCTTTCAGTGATACTTCAGACTGGAAGTACTCCAGTGATAAAAAATAATTCCACATGTCAGTGCTTCCAGACAACTGTGTCCTTCTCACCCCCACCATCTGAGGACATTTAAAATGAAAATGTCCATGGAACAGACCAGTACTTTTCTCCATGTTTATGTCCCCACCAGTTTATTTCTGCTTGTGAGTGATTGACAGGAGTCTTAAGCCCACTAATAAGTACTAATACTATTAAGCCCAATAATATGTGATGTTCAGTTGTTCAAAGCAAGCAAAGGGGGCCCTCTAGTGGTCGGAATAAGTTGCACTAACGTATGTTTTGTCCTTTCAGTGTTACCGTAGTCAGTTCAGACATAAGAAGGAACTAACAGACACGTTTCTTTCACTCTGTTTGTATGGCCCCAAAAACGTTTGCCTGTGAGTATTTTATGTTCAGTTGTTGTAAGAATGAATAGTATAAAATCTATATAGGCTGGCATATTATACCTAAACACAACCAATGAATTTACATAAACTTAGCATGAGCCTGCATAAAGAATTAGCAACCCATCTCCGACTGGTAGCATAAACGAATTAGCTTAAACATGTTAATAACACATTGTAATAAACACATCCAAAATAACGTCATAAACATGTTTCTAACGGCACGTTTGCATGTGAAATTATTTAGCAAACAACAGAATGATTGACACATACAGGCGTTGAACTGCAGGAGTTACACACAGTTCGATTCAGCATTACTCCGAAACTTCGCTCACTCTCCTCTCAGCTACCTGCAGTTCACACAGAGCACCGGCATGTGGCGCGCCAAAATACAAGCATGAGTTTCAAAATAAGAGTCCGTATGTATAAATGAACTAAGACTTGCTTGAAAGGCAGAACGGCATTATCGGGAGATTAAAAAAAAATTGTCGGCGTTATTTAATGAATGAGTTAACGCGGTAATAACACGTTAACTTGCCCAGCCCTAATTATAGCATGTTAAAAATGTGACAAAACATCAGATTAGCAGCATTGAAAAAATATATTTCATAGTTTTTACACAGTTTGTCAGTAAAGGCATGTTTCTTTGCTTCAAAAATTAAACGTATGGTGTCCAGCTGTGTGGACATTTTTGTAACCATGAAAAATAGGTTCATAAAAAATTTCAATCGCATTGTTTTTTTCATGCCTAAAAAGAAATAAAAACACTCAGGGAAAAAAAACATGATTAAGGTTCTCATAATTTATGCATGAAAGGTTTAATAATATGACATTTAGTTTGAGTAAAAGTATAACGTAGTGTAAAAAAAACTAAACAAAACTGCTCAGAATAGAAAGTGAAGCTGCTCACTGTACTGTTTAGATTTTCAGTAAAGGGCAGAAAGTGCCAACACTTGCAGATCATTAATTGCCTTATGGTGAAACGTGCAGGAAAATAATTAACGTCGCAGGTTAAAGTCAGTGGAAGGGTTGATGAGTCATTTCCTGGCGACATTCCACTCGTCTTCTGTCACCGTTACAGGATGTTTGGTTTGTTAGATGAACTTTCCTTCTGAAGTGCCTTTGTGCAAACCACCAAAGCCTTAAGTGTCTTAAAACTGGATCGATCTCAGTTTCTTTTCACTTTATTTATGTCTCTATCGTTAAGTTATCGGTGCATTAAAAGTCTGAGTTTCTGTTTCTATTCTAGAAGGTTAGTCAGTCTTTACTTTTATTCATTTCATAGTTATTTTTATCATAAGAAGGTGTAAAAAAAACCCCCAAACAATAACATTTTTTTTTTCTTTGGGCATTTTCAGTGGTCATGATAACTGCAATAAAAAATAAATATCACATTTCGTTCCATTTTAAATGTATCATTATGTTTATTCTATTGTTTTACTTGGTATTTTTATTCACTGTTTTTAATTGTACAGCTGTTTTTATGTCTTAAATCAATTCTTGTATTTTAGTCTATCATTTTGCTTTTTTTATTCTTCTGTACGACACTGTTTTTTAATTGTACAGCTGTTTTTATGTCTTTTTAATCTATTCTTGTATTTTATTCTTATACTTTGGTTTTTATTTATTCTTCTGTAACAGCACTTTGGTCCACTGTAGTTATTTCAAAGTGGTTTACAAAAGAAATGTATATAGAGAGAGCTTAATTGTTAATCTTCCCTTTTATAAGTAGCTTTGGAAAAAAGCCAAATGCATAAATGTAAATCATATTTCCTCAAATAATGTCCCCGCTTCTATTTACCTGTTACTCATCATTATGACTGTACACTGAGTTTTAAAAAGTCACAACACAGAAAAATGTGTAATTTTTATAATATAATATTGCATTTGTACATTTGTTTGTAGTTATTTATAAGTATATT
Source organism: Sphaeramia orbicularis (assembly GCF_902148855.1). Lineage (NCBI taxonomy): Eukaryota > Metazoa > Chordata > Actinopteri > Kurtiformes > Apogonidae > Sphaeramia > Sphaeramia orbicularis. The sequence continues at coordinate 10,728,983 of NC_043978.1, read as the reverse complement.
TCATATCTTTTACAGCATTTGCATTTGAGTGATCATATTATAGCTTGATTTATTTCCAAAAAAACAGATTTTTTTGTTTTTAATTCTCTTTTTATTGAAGGAATTTAGATTTTTTTAGACATTGAAAAATCTGACAAATACACAAACTATACACATCCAGAAAGTAGATGTAAAAAAACCCAACAACAACAATAAAGACAAAGAAAAACCAAAAACATTTACAGCAGCTCATCCTTGTCTTAACGTACAGGATCTCAAAGTAAAGAATCAATGTATAAATAAAGACAAATAAAAACACAAAAAACATATTTCCTCCAGAGGATTTTGGGTTCATATTCATGCAGTTATCTCAGCAAAATCAGATCTCAAATGCTTCACAAATCTCACCCATCCTTTCCTGTGATGCACAAAAAAATCCATCTTAAAATTTACAGTGACAAAAAAACACATGTTCAACTACAGCGCCCCCATGTGGATGACTCATACTACTCATAGACGCTAAAATCCATAGGGTTCTTCCAGTAGGGGTCCACTATGTTGGTTATCAAGGAGAAGAAATCCAACCAAATCTGTCCGAGTTATCGACAAAACACCAAGGAGCTCTGGTGACGGTCGGGATAAAACCATTATATCCATTAAATCATAGAGGATGCAGTGGTGAGAGACGGATTTAGACAGATTTGAAATGAAACGTACAGAACCATGATCCACTGACTCCAGGCTCCTTAAAGTGGAGGTATCTGCATTAACAGTAGGTCATTATAATCCAGTGTTTTTAGCTCACCGGTCAACAGGCTGTAAACTATTGTCGTCGTGTGGCGTCCGGCGTCGTCTGTTGTCCATTACAAAAACTTCAATCGTCTTCTTCTCTGAAACTACAATTCCAATTGACTTCAAACTTGGTGTACAGCTTCTTTATGATGATGTCAACAAAAGTTAGTGAAATTATTTGGATCCGGATCTGATTCTGGATTTGGTGCGACTTTGAAAAATTTCCCCATTATAAGAGATAGGAAGTGGATCGATGCAATAACTCAGTAAATATAAATGATATCCAGTGTAAATTTCTACAGTCCAGCCCTGATGGGGAGATGACCAAAACATAAAGGCCACATGCTGATCAGGCTCTTCTTCTGGATCCGGGAACTTACAGAAAATTTAACACGGGCTCTTATGGGGAAAACATTTCAATCGTCTTTTTCTCTGAAACTCCAGTTCTGATTGACTTCAAACTTGGTATACAGCTTCTGTATGATGATGTCAACACAAGGTATTGAAATTATTTCGATCCGGATCTGATTCTGGATTTGGTGCCACTTTGAAAAATTTTCCCATTATAAGAGATAGGAAGTGGATTGATCCAATAAATCAGTAAGTATCAATGATATCAAGTTGGAATTTGAATTTTTTACAGATCTGATTGGAATATGACCAAAACATGGGTTATTTCTGTAATAGAATAAATACACAGAACTGGGTGATAATAAATGGCATCTGGATACATTTCCCAAAGCTTTTAATTTGGCCGCTAAGCTACAGAGCCATTGGTCCTATTTTTCAACCTTGGGGTCGGGACCCCATATGGGGTCGCCTGGAATTCAAATAGGGTCACCTGAAATTTCTAGTTATTGATAAAAATAAAAACTTACTAATAAAAAAAATCTATGGTGAGTTGACAGAGACAATCCCAATCCATAAAAGACAAACTGTGAAGCTGAAACTCTTTAACGTGTTCTTTTGTTGGCGGCTCCAAGAATAAGTCCAGATTCTTTTCGGTCTCATTTTTATAAATTTATTATTGGTTTGATCTGATCACAAACAAAATATAACTCAGCTGAGGATCCACACCCCAAGTGGGGAAATGGAGCCAGAACATTGCAATGCACATCACTTTTATAATCCTTGTAAACTGATCTTCAAACTATGGGCTGAACCTCTTGTGCTATAGGTGGGCTGGGTCACAGAAAATGGACTGGGGTCATCTGACTGTAATGTCAAGCAGATGTAATTCCTCAACTCAGTGCAATACCCCCTGTTTAGTGTTTACCTCTTAATCTCTAGTTGTTTACGATCGTCTGTGGGCATGTGTATTAGTCCTATGATCATGAATCTGACAGTTTAGTATGTGACCAAGATGTGACCTATCCTAAGAAATTTACGACTGACCAGTGAAACAAAGAAAATCTAGTGACACAAAAGAATCCTAACTAATACTGACTAATACTAATACTGACTAATATGTGATTAAACTGAAGAATTCAACTATCTAAATTAAAATAACATTTCAAACTGCAGCACTGTGGTTCTGTTTATCTGTCAAATGTTCATAGTGGTCAGTTTCAGATGCTGCAGCTCTTTCATAATTCATAGTTTGAGTTCTTGTTTGTTCAGTATTAATTGTCAGCCTTGTAAATTCAAGCTGGACCAAGGTTATTATCGTTAACGAAAAGGAACGAAATAACGAAAAGTAAAATTGAAAAAAACATTTTTGTTAACTGAAATAAATAAAAACTATAATTACAAGAAAAAAACGATAACTGACTGAAACTGTATTGTGTGCTTATAAAACTAACTAAAACGGATAAAAATTATGTATAAAATTCCCTTTGTTTTCGTCTTTGTCAATGTTGATATAGGATCGAACGTGAAAATTTCATCTAAGATCAGCGGTATAAGAGAGGTATAGAAGTCAGGAGGCCAACAGTGAAAGAATGGCAAGTTTCATCACCCCCTCCAACCTGCTATAGGGAATTTATCCATGGTACTGTACATATGTTTGTGTCTGTGCTCAGTCAGAGCCCCCCTAACCCCACCCCCAAATAAAGTGTCCAGGGTAACCTCACTTATTTCTTTGAATAGGATGGCGAGGAAGATAAAATATATGAAAAAACTGAAATTAAAAATAAACTAAACTAAAACTAAGCATTCAGAAAAAATGACAACTAATAAAAACTAGCAAACCTGCTCTAAAAACTAATTAAAACTAACTGAATTAGAGAAAAAAAGTCAAAACTAAATAAAACTAAACTATGATTAAAAATCCAAAACTATTATAACCTTGAGCTGGACTGACTGTACATATCCTGACCAAATCCAATTCTCCCTTTGTGCAGTAATCTACACCTGGCTTTTCTGCCTCCGTCCACAATAATATACATCAGGGGTGTGAAATTCATTTTAGTTTAGGGGCCATATTCAGCCTAATCTGATCTAAAGTGGACCGAACCAGTAAAATAATGTAAATAATAGGATAAGAACTTATAAATAATGTTCACTCCAAAGTTTTTTTCTGTTTTTGAGTGAAAAAAGTCAAATTCCATAATGAAAATGTTTACATTTACGAACCGTACTTGAACATAACATGAACAAATATGAACCTGAAAATTCTTAAGAAAAATAAATGCAATTTTAACAATATTACGCCTTAGTTTGTCATTTATACATGTGCATCACAACGTACAGATCACAGTGGATCTACAAATACGCACAACATTTAGTAACAGGCAGAATACTGGTACAATTCCACATACTTCTCTTAAGAAATTTCAGGTTATTCACATTTTTTGTAAAAGGCTAGTCTGTAAATGTAAATATTTTTGTGTAATTTTACTTTTTTTTTTACACTACAACAAAGAGAAAAATGTGTTGTTTTCGTTATTTAGAAGTTATTACGATAGAATTTTAACTGGTCTGACCCACTTGAGATTGAATTGACCTGAAATGATTCTAACATTTTTGATCGTTAATATCGTCAGTGTAATATTTGCATTTCACAAGTTCATCCCAGGGGCTGGATTGGACCCTTTGGCGGGCCGGTTTTGGTCCCCAGGCCGTGACACCTGTGATATACATTATATAGCCTAAATATCCTCTAACATTAACCTTTATTTGCAACATAGTATAGAAAACTATTACATGATCTGAAAAAATGTAATTTTAGCAAAAAAAAAAAAAAAAAGTCTCAGTTTTGAATGTCTGGGGTCACCACAAATTTGTGATGTTAAAATGGGGTGACGAGCCAAAAAAGGTTGGAAACCACTGGTGTAATCCACCCCAGACGGACACAAACATGAATAAACACTGAGGATCAATAACATCCTGTGTGACTCACTTATTATCCTGTCTCATATTTCATCCACTCAACGTCCAACTAATGTTTTATCAGGCAGGTCCTGCAGGACAAAGCAGCGTCTGTTTGGTTCAGTCCTCTATGTCCACTCACACTGTGTACTGTTTCACCAGTGGGTTTGTCATAATGGTCTGTGTCCATCCTCAGGGTCATGGAGCAACACAAACTGTCCAAGAGTCAGTGGGAGGAGAGGATCCAGGTCTGGCACGAGGAGCACCGGTCCATGCTCAAGTAGGTCCACACCTGGAACACCTGGAACCAGTAGGTCCACAACCTGGAACCAGTAGGTCCACAACCTGGAACCAGTAGGTCCAACAGCTGGAACCAGTAGGTCCACCAGCTGGAACCAGTAGGTCCACCAGCTGGAACCAGTAGGTCCAACAGCTGGAACCAGTAGGTCCACCAGCTGGAACCATGTACCTGCACAGTCCACCGTCACCTCACAGTATCAGACTTATATTGACCGTTACGTGACCATGACCTTACCTCATGGTCTGTTCACGCTGCAAACAAGCGCCATGACGGAGGGTGGAAGTGCCGGACTGCACACTGGATGACAAACTGGCTTGTTTTAACCCTGTTTTACACACCCAGCGGTCGCACACAACAGTTCCATCCATAGTTTCAGCTGGTTCCAGACAGAGCCTGGATCTGATGGACCTGGTATTACAGATAGAACAGGCTCTGTTTGTGTCCATAGTACATTAGCTCCACCAAATGCTAGCTAGGTGGTAGACTGGGTTAACTACTATGAGCCACTGTGTTCTAGTGGCTGTCATCAGTCCCTTCAGTATTAGCTCTGCTGTTGTAGTGTCTGCCTTTGGACCAACTACACTATGTTCTATGTCCTACTGTTATTGTCCTGATGCTGTTCCATATGTTCTAGTGGTGGAACTGTACATATGACTGTGTGTAGACAGTAGAAAGGCAGACACTTCAACAACAGAGCTAATACTGTAGGATACTGATGACACACACTAACATTATTACACAGTGTTAGTTCATTAGAGCTGCTTTTGGTTCCAGTCTATTTGAGTTTTAATGGCATGCTGGGGGGAACATGTTAAAAACATACACAGCTAGCTAGCTAACGTTAGCTGTATCTTTCCTTTACCATTATGAGATATACTCAGTGCCAATGAAAACGCAACACTTGAAAATTCTTATATTTTTTTAAATCGATGAGGATTTTTATTCCATAAGCTCTTTGGAATTAATCATAGGCCATTTCTATACAGTAAAAATAAAAAAAAACACATCCAAATTTGTTGACAAAAAATAAGGATAAAGAAAGAAACTCAAGGACCCCCAAAACCAAAAGTCACAAAGCGGTCCCGGAGGTGCTGCAGCTCAATGTAGCGATCCTGCTGTGGCGTGGTCACACGTGCTCGTCCAGGTCCAGGTCTGTCTGCAGCTGAGCCAGTTTCTTCATGCCTCTGTTGCATCCTGACTATGGTGGACACATTGCATCCAAAACGGCCCGCCACCTGCCGAGCAGAGATTCCGGCCTCCAGGAGCCCCATAGCATGGCATCTGTGGTCAGGTGTCAGTTTAGGCATCGCTGAGTTATTGCAAATGATTTTCATGCTTTTCAGCTTGGCTTTATATACAGAACATGACCACTCCTGAACTGACCACAGTTCCTTAAGTTGAGCAGTTCATTGCTGAGCAATGAGAAAAACAAGTCTTATGAACGCAGACAAGTTCATTCAAGCGTGACAATAGCTCAACCATCTCAGATTGTTAAGAAATTGTCTGGGATTATTTTATACAGGTGAAACTGGAACATCAGTACGTGTGTATGGGGACGCTCCATTTAGAACAGAATGGAACAGATCGTGTGCTTTAAACTCTGGTAGACTGGAGGGTTTTGCTACATCCGTAAACACATCAGGAGGCAGAGGGTATGGGTCGGTAGCTAGCCCTGCTATAACTAGCTTCTCCAAATAGTGTTCTTTCTGCCGTCCAGTAAGGTGGGTCACTTCGCAGGACAACTCCAAAACTTTATTTTCAGTGCTGGTAGACAGAATACGTCGCTCATTCGTTTGTTTGTTTGTTGTGTTGCTTTTGCCGTCCACCATGGCACGGCACCCCTAGTCACATGACAACTGTGACGTCGGTGTAAAGATTCAGTAGGCCAGGGGTGTCAAACATACGGCCCGTGGGCCAAAACTGGACCACCAAAGGGTCCAATCCTTGAGATGAATTTAAGAAAAGAAAAATTTCCATCACAGTAACCCCCCCCCCCCATATCACACCACCTGCAACCACATCGTTAATATGTAAATAATATTTCGTTTCTATTCTATATTTAAATATTTAAATTAATACCAAATTTCTTATTTTTCTCATGTTTCATTTTTCGTTCATTTGTTGTTTTTCCACCTGTCTTTTTCTCTGCACTTGTTCGAATGTTGCTGCTGTTAAATGTGAAACTGTCAAAGATGTTAAAATCATCTTAGTTCCACTTCCATGTTCAGACCAATGTGATCTTAGGAGGATAAATACAGAATCATGTTTAAAAAAAAAAAAGTCCTAATAAAAATCCTAATGACCTATAAATAATCACAACTCCAACTGTTTCTCATTGTTTTAGTGTAAAAAAAGTAAAATGACACAAAAATGTTTACATTTAAAAACTATCCTTTCACAAAAAATGTGAAAAACCTGAACAAATATGAACAAACTGAAATGAAATAAGTGTAATTTTATCATTATTCTGTTTGTTATTAAATGTTTAGCTTATTTGTAGATTCACTGAGGAATAATTTTTGTTAAAAATGCACCTATTTTTCTTAAGACATTTCAGGTTGTTCATGTTATTCACATCTTTTAAAGGATGGTTTGTTGATGTAAACATTTTCATCATGTAATTGAACTTTTACCATTTTTATTTTATTTAGATTATTTTTCTTTTAATTTTTCTTTATTTTATTTTAATTTCATATTATTATTTATTATATTATTTCTTATTTTTCCCACTTCACATCATATTGGACTGAATGTGGAACCTGAACTAAACTGACTTTGACAGCACCGTTTCAGGGTTTGTTTGTTTTTTGTTTATTTTATTTTTTTTACGTCATTTACTACAGAATCAGTCACTGAACCACACATTTACCTCAGTGAACCTACTTTTATTTCACCTGCAGATTTAATCTCTAATATTTAACTAAATACGTTAAATGTGCAGTGCATCGCACAGGAGAGATAAGATAAGAACACATGAATGTGGAGTGTCACCTTCAGTTAATCTGTGAATATAGAGGTGAAGGCCTCAGCTGCAGTTTACATGAAAATAATGAAGATTAAAACAGTTGATTCTGGAAACGACAGAAAACTTAGCAAAAGAAAAACAAAAGAAAAAAAGAAAAGTATAATTACATAAACAGAAGACAAAATGAACGTCATTAGCCAAATACAATTATGAATGAATGAATGAATAGCATTTTATTGTCATTGCACAAGGGTGTACAATGAAATTTAATCAAAATTAGATTGTTATTATAGTCAGAACATGGATAAGCAGAGGTGATAAAAGCACAACAAAGATGCAATAAAACAATTTAAACCCAAGAATAAATATAAATCATTTAAATGAGCTAAAACATGAACATTTATCAGTAAAATATAATGAAATTAAAAATCTGAATTACCTTGAATTTACAAATGATGCAATATTAAGCTTTATCTGATGCTGCACGATGAGTGGAACTATATTTACTTGTAAAAACAGGTTGTACTCGCATCATAATAAAATAATTTGTGCAGCTTTTATTGGTGCCTTTAATAAAAGATAGTAATGCAGTGACATACGGAGGCAAAAGACCAATAAGTGATTTATAAATGAATAACACCCAGTGTTTATCGGAGGGCCGTTCAACTTTACACTGTAAAAAAAAAAAAAAAAAAAAAAAAAAAGTAAAGGAAAAAAAGGGTATTATTCCGGCAGCAGGGGTGCCGGAAAAAAAACTGTTAAATAACGGAAAATAGCCATCTCATAAAAATATGGTAATTTTCCGTAATTAAAATACAGTTTTTTGCCCTAACTTTACATGAGGTTTTGCATATTTTTTGACTTTTTAATGTTTAATAACAAATATTTTCATGTATTAAAACAATCAAATTACATATATGTATATATATATATATATATATATATATATATATATATATATATACACATACATACATATATATATATATACATACATACATACATACATACATATATATATATATATATATGTGTGTGTGTGTGTGTGTGTGTGTATATATATATATATATATATATATATATATATATATATATATGTGTGTGTGTGTGTGTGTGTGTGTGTGTATATATATATATATATATATAATATATGATTTTCAATAAGACTCAGTTGTACAATCCACTGATAAAAACTGTATTTGGAAAGTTTATCAGTGCTTATACATGTTATACATTCACAAAAACACATTTATTCAACATTTTTGTTGTGAAACCTCCCGTAATTACACAAGATATTTGTCAATTAACAAACAAATCTGGTTAAACTTACAGAACAAATACTTCTTTTACAGTTAATTGTCAGTAATTTTATCGTGTTTTATTATTATTTTATTTTTACAGTATTAAACTTTAAATGAACAGTTTAATCTCATAAATAGAAAATAAATATTTGTGAAATTATGATACATTGGCAAATGTATTTAACTGTATTTTTCTGTGAAAAAAGAAAAAAATTTCTTTGAAGAAATTGGAATTTTTGGGTTATTCACAGTTATAGTTTACTCCTGTTATTTTAAATTTGACGTGTAAAATCACAGTCTATTTTTGTCATTTCATTGATATTTTCCTGTATCTTAAAAATACAAGAAAAATCTGTAAAATAAATGGTAAAAAAAATTCTGTTAAATTACAGGGTTTTTTTTTACAGTGTAGAATACAAGTCACAGTGGGGAGTTCTGTAGTTATCAGCGGTAATAAATCTAAATAAAACAGGTGATAACTAACATCCATATAGATATAGAACCTGTTAATGATCATCTAACACATGTTTAGACTCAGATATAAAACCATGATACACCCATCCACCGTGAATTATATGGAAAATATAAATACATTTGTGTTGTTTTTTTTCTTTAGTAAAACAAGTACCACCACATATTCAAACTGGCATTTAAAGGGTTAAAGTCATGAAAATTGAATTGAATATTTGGTATTTTTGAGCAGGACTGAAGTGGTTCAAGAGGTTTGTGCAGAAAAAAGAAGAAAAAACATTAACATGCAATGATTTTATAGCAGGTATTTGTGTACATTTGTGGCTTTACGATCTGCAGTGATATCTGTTTATTATAAATATATGAACCTGATACAGTTTTTTATCAAACAGCATCATTTTAACCCATAAAGACCAGGGCTGGTTTTGTGGCACTTCCCACATTCATTTTTCTCAGATTTATCACCATTTATTCTAATATTATCCTCTGTTTTTTTGCATTTTTAGGTGAAAATCAGGTTTTTTCCTATATTTAATTCACTGATCATGTAGATTCTAAATAAAGCTTAGGTTAAACTTGAGGATTATTATATCAAAAACAGAGAAAACTGGAGAAAATGTGACTTTTTTTTTTTTTTTTTTGCAAATACATAATTAATAACTGAACTTAAAATAAGTGTGTCTATCCACTGTCATTGATCCAACTCCATGGGTTTTACTGGTGAATTAATCTTTACATTTTTGTAATAATTTGTGCATTTTGTTGCTTAATTTCTCCGTTATTTATCATTTTGTAAATTTTCTTACTCACTTTTGTACATTTTGTTCATTTCATTTAATTTTTTGCATGTTTCTGTTAATTTTCTTGCCTATTTTTTTTTCCACTTTTGCAGTTTTTGTTAATTTTGTGACTTATTTTTTTCTTTTTTCTTTCATTTTAGCACATTTTTTTCTTATTTTTTCCACATTATTTATTATTTCGTAGTTTTTTTATTTACTTTTGTTCATTTTATCCACTGTCATTGATCCAACTCCATGGGTTTTACTGGTGAATAAATGTTTCAATTTTTTAAAATAAATTTTGTGCATTTTGTTGCTTAATTTCTCCGTTATTTATTATTTTGTAAATTTTCTTACTCGCTTTTGTACATTTTGTTAATTTCATTTAATTTTTTGCATTTTTCTGTTCATTTTCTTGCCCTTTTTTTTTCCACTTTTGCGGTTTTTGCTAATTTTAGTGCTTATGTTATTCTTTTTTACTTTATTTTAGTACATTTATTCCTTAAATTTTTCATATTATTTGTTGTTTTGTAGGTTTTTTATTCATTTTTGTCCATTTTATCCACTGTCATTAATCCAACTCCGTGGGTTTTACTGATGAATCAATATTTAATTTTTTTTTTTTTTTTTTTAAATTTTGTGCATTTTGTTTCTTATTTTCTCCATTATTTATTATTTTGTAAATTTACTTACTTTTTGGTTCATTTTGTTCATTACTTTGGTGGTTTTTGCTCATTTTGTTGCTTATTTTTTTCTTTTTTCTTTTATTTTGGCACATTTTTTCTTATTTCTTCACATTACTTATTTTTCATATTATTCATTTTTGTTCATTTTATCCATCTCCATGGGTTTTACTGGTGGATCATTGTTGTAGAAGATGACGGTGTTTCCATGGTAACTACGGCGCCTCTGAACGTCCAAATGGGTCATATCTGATGACCATGAAAAGATGAAGAACTGTATTTTACAGCAATTATTGACATGTATTGACAGGATTAGTGGATCTGCAGGTATTGAACAGTTTAGATCAGTAGATGCTTTTGGTCGTTGGTGGATATTTGGGTCTTTAAGGGTTAAATACTTCAGAGTTTATCTTAAATTTTCTCTAAAAACACATTTGTTAGGTGAAGGTAAACTACTGTTCTCCTTCGTCATGTTTTAACTGCCTGTTTTCTGACTGATCTGTGAATTTCCCTCAGTTTTTTGATAATACTAACAGTTAAAGACACTAGTAACAGGAATATTTGAGTAAACAGTCGAGTATTTGAAGCAGAAAATGTAAAATACAGGAGTGTTGTCTTTGTGCTTCAGTAAAACTGTTGGTTTCCGTCCTTCACTGCTGTTTTTATTTCATCCTGAACAGAGAGGAGGCCATGATCGAATATCTGAAGATCGCCCAGGACCTGGAGATGTACGGGGTCAACTACTTCGAGATCAAGAATAAGAAGGGTACGGACCTGTGGCTGGGAGTGGACGCCCTGGGCCTGAACATCTACGAGAAGGGGGACAGGTGGGTCACAAAGCACCAGGCCCACCGAGGCCTGGGGTCTGTTTGAGTCTGGGGGCTGGGAGTTTTAGTGTGTGTTTGAGTCTGGGGGCTGGGAGTTTTAGTGTGTGTTTGAGTCTGGGGGCTGGGAGTTTTAGTGTGTGTTTGAGTCTGGGGGCTCGTGGTTTTAGTGTGTTTGATTCTGGGGGCTCGTAGTTTTAGTGTTTTTGAGTCTGGGGGCTCATATTTTTAGTGTATTTGAGTCTGGGGGCTCGTAGTTTTAGTGTGTTTGAGTCTGGGGGCTCGTAGTTTTAATGTGTGTGTGAGTCTGGGGGTTAATAGTTTTAGTGTGTTTTTGAGTCTGGGGGCTCGTAGTTTTAGTGTATGTTTGAGTCTGGGGGCTCGTAGTTTTTGTGTGTTTGAGTCTGGGGGCTCGTAGTTTTAGTGTGTGTTTGAGTCTGGGGGCTTGTAGTTTTAGTGTTTTTGAGTCTGGGGGCTTATAGCTTTAGTGTGTGTTTGAGTCTAGGGGCTCGTAGTTTTAGTGTATTTGAGTCTGGGGGCTCGTAGTTTTAATGTGTGTGTGAGTCTGGGGGTTAATAGTTTTAGTGTGTTTTTGAGTCTGGGGGCTCGTAGTTTTAGTGTGTGTTTGAGTCTGGGGGCTCGTAGTTTTAGTGTATGTTTGAGTCTGGGGGCTCGTACTTTTTGTGTGTTGGAGTCTGGGGGCTCGTAGTTTTAGTGTGTTTGAGTCTGGGGGCTCGTAGTTTTAGTGTGTGTTGGAGTCTGGGGGCTTGTAGTTTTAGTGTTTTTGAGTCTGGGGGCTCGTAGTTTTAGTGTGTTTGAGTCTGGGGGCTCGTAGTTTTAATGTGTGTGTGAGTCTGTGGGTTAATAGTTTTAGTGTGTTTTTGAGTCTGGGGGCTCGTAGTTTTAGTGTATGTTTGAGTCTGGGGGCTCGTAGTTTTTGTGTGTTGGAGTCTGGGGGCTCGTAGTTTTAGTGTGTTTGAGTCTGGGGGCTCGTAGTTTTAGTGTGTGTTTGAGTCTGGGGGCTTGTAGTTTTAGTGTTTTTGAGTCTGGGGGCTTATAGCTTTAGTGTGTGTTTGAGTCTAGGGGCTCGTAGTTTTAGTGTATTTGAGTCTGGGGGCTCGTAGTTTTAATGTGTGTGTGAGTCTGGGGGTTAATAGTTTTAGTGTGTTTTTGAGTCTGGGGGCTCGTAGTTTTAGTGTGTGTTTGAGTCTGGGGGCTCGTAGTTTTAGTGTATGTTTGAGTCTGGGGGCTCGTAGTTTTTGTGTGTTGGAGTCTGGGGGCTCGTAGTTTTAGTGTGTTTGAGTCTGGGGGCTTGTAGTTTTAGTGTTTTTGAGTCTGGGGGCTCGTAGTTTTAGTGTGTGTTTGAGTCTGGGGGCTTGTAGTTTTAGTGTTTTTGAGTCTGGGGGCTCGTAGTTTTAGTGTGTGTTTGAGTCTGGGGGCTAATAGTTTTATTGTGTGTTTGAGTCTGGGGGCTCATAGTTTTAGTGTGTGTTTGAGTCTGGGGGCTCGTAGTTTTTGTGTGTTTGAGTCTGGGGGCTCATAGTTTAAGTGTGTGTTTGAGTCTGGGGGCTCGTAGTTTAAGTGTGTGTTTGAGTCTGGGGGCTCATAGTTTTAGTGTGTTTGAGTCTGGGGGCTCGTAGTTTTATTCTGTTATTGAGTCTGGGGGCTCGTAGTTTTAGTGTGTTTGAGTCTGGGGGCTCATAGTTTAAGTGTGTGTATGAGTCTGGGGGCTCATAGTTTAAGTGTGTGTATGAGTCTGGGGGCTCATAGTTTTAGTGTGTTTGAGTCTGTGGGCTTGTAGTTTTAGTGTTTTTGAGTCTGGGGGCTCGTAGTTTTAGTGTTTTTGAGTCTGGGGGCTCATAGTTTTAGTGTGTTTGAGTCTGGGGGCTCATAGTTTTTTTTGTTCGTTTGAGTCTTGGGGCTCTTAGCGTTAGTGTATTTGAGTCTGGGGGCTCATAGTTTTAGTGTGTGTTTGAGTCTGGGGGCTCATAGTTTTAGTGTGTGTTTGAGTCTGGGGGCTCTTAGCTTTAGTGTGCTTTTGAGTCTGGGGGCTCGTAGTTTTCGTGTTTTCTAGTCTGGGGGCTCGTCGTTTTAGTGTGTGTTTGAGTCTGGGGGCTCATAGTTTTAGTGTGTGTTTGAGTCTGGGGGCTCTTAGCTTTAGTGTGCTTTTGAGTCTGGGGGCTCGTAGTTTTCGTGTTTTCTAGTCTGGGGGCTCGTCGTTTTAGTGTGTTTTTGAGTCTGGGGGCTCGTCGTTTTAGTGTTTTTGAGTCTGGGGCCTCGTAGTTTTAGTGTGTGTTTGAGTCTGGGGGCTCATAGTTTTTGTGTGTTTTTGAGTCTGGGGGCTCATAGTTTCAGTGTGTGTTTTAGTTTGGGGGCTTGTAGTTTTAGTGTTTTTCAGTCTGGGGGTTCATAGTTTTTTTTGTTTTTTTGAGTCTGGGGGCTCTTAGCTTTAGTGTATTTCAGTCTGGGGGCTCATAGTTTTAGTGTGTGTTTGAGTCTGGGGGCTCATATTTTTAGTCTGTGTTTGAGTCTGGGGGCTCGTAGTTTTAGTGTTTTTGAGTCTGGGGGCTCGTAGCTTTTTTCTGCTTTTGAGTCTGGGGGCTCATAGTTTTAGTGTTTTTGAGTCTGGGGCCTCGTAGTTTTAGTGTGTGTTTGAGTCTGGGGGCTCATAGTTTTAGTGTGTGTTTGAGTCTGGGGGCTCATAGTTTTAGTGTGTTTGAGTCTGGGGGCTCATAGTTTTAGTCTGTGTTTGAGTCTGGGGGCTCGTAGTTTTAGTGTGTGTTTGAGTCTGGGGGCTCATAGTTTTAGTGTGTTTTTGAGTCTGGGGGCTCGTCGTTTTAGTGTTTTTGAGTCTGGGGCCTCGTAGTTTTAGTGTGTGTTTGAGTCTGGGGGCTCATAGTTTTTGTGTGTTTTTGAGTCTGGGGGCTCATAGTTTCAGTGTTTTTCAGTCTGGGGGCTCGTAGCTTTTTTCTGCTTTTGAGTCTGGGGGCTCATAGTTTTAGCGTTTTTGAGTCTGGGGGCTCATAGTTTTTCTGTGTTTGAGTCTGGGGGCTTGTAGTTTTAGTTTGTGTTTGAGTCTGGGGGCTCTTAGCTTTAGTGTGCTTTTGAGTCTGGGGGCTCGTCGTTTTAGTGTGTTTGAGTCTGGGGGCTCATATTTTATTTTGTTTTTTGAGTCTGGGGGCTCTTAGCTTTAATGTATTTCAGTCTGGGGGCTCATAGTTTTAGTGTGTGTTTGAGTCTGGGGGCTTATAGTTTTAGTGTGTGTTTGAGTCTGAGGGCTCATAGTTTTAGTGTTTTTGAGTCTGGGGGCTCATAGTTTCAGCGTGTGTTTTAGTTTGGGGGCTCGTAGTTTTAGTGTTTTTGAGTCTGGGGGTTCATAGTTTTTTTTTTTTGAGTCTGGGGGCTCTTAGCTTTAGTGTGTGTTTGAGTCTGGGGGCTCATAGTTTTAGTCTGTGTTTTAGTCTGGGGGCTCATAGTTTTAGTGATTTTGAGTCTGGGGGCTCGTAGTTTTTGAGTCTGGGGGCTCATAGTTTTAGTGTGTTTGAGTCTTTGGGCTCGTAGTTTTAGTGTTTTTGAGTCTGGGGGCTCATAGTTTTAGTGTTTTTGAGTCTGGGGGCTCGTCGTTTTAGTGTGTTTTTGAGTCTGGGGGCTCGTCGTTTTAGTGTGTTTGAGTCTGGGGGCTCGTAGTTTTCGTGTTTTCTAGTCTGGGGGCTCGTAGTTTTAGTGTGTTTGAGTCTGGGGGCTCAGAGTTTTAGTGTGTTTGAGTCTGGGGGCTTGTAGTTTTAGTGTTTTTGAGTCTGGGGGCTTGTAGTTTTAGTGTTTTTGAGTCTGGGGGCTCGTAATATTAGTGTGTCTTTGAGTCTGGGGGCTCATAGTTTTAGTGTTTTCGAGTCTGGGGGCTCATAGTTTTTTTTGTTCGTTTGAGTCTTGGGGCTCTTAGCGTTAGTGTATTTGAGTCTGGGGGCTCATAGTTTTAGTGTGTGTTTGAGTCTGGGGGCTCATAGTTTTAGTGTGTGTTTGAGTCTGGGGGCTCTTAGCTTTAGTGTGCTTTTGAGTCTGGGGGCTCGTAGTTTTCGTGTTTTCTAGTCTGGGGGCTCGTCGTTTTAGTGTGTTTTTGAGTCTGGGGGCTCGTCGTTTTAGTGTTTTTGAGTCTGGGGCCTCGTAGTTTTAGTGTGTGTTTGAGTCTGGGGGCTCATAGTTTTTGTGTATTTTTGAGTCTGGGGGCTCATAGTTTTAGCGTTTTTGAGTCTGGGGGCTCATAGTTTTTCTGTGTTTGAGTCTGGGGGCTTGTAGTTTTAGTTTGTGTTTGAGTCTGGGGGCTCTAATCTTTAGTGTGCTTTTGAGTCTGGGGGCTCGTCGTTTTAGTGTGTTTGAGTCTGGGGGCTCATATTTTATTTTGTTTTTTTGAGTCTGGGGGCTCTTAGCTTTAATGTATTTCAGTCTGGGGCTCATAGTTTTAGTGTGTGTTTGAGTCTGGGGGCTCATAGTTTTAGTGTTTTTGAGTCTGGGGGCTCATAGTTTTAGTGTGTTTGAGTCTGGGGGCTCATAGTTTTAGTGTGTCTGAGTCTGGGGGCTTGTAGCTTTTTTCTGATTTTGAGTCTGGGGGCTCATAGTTTTAGTGTGTTTGAGTCTGGGGGCTCGTAGTTTTAGTGTTTTTGAGTCTGGGGGCTCATAGTTTAGTGTGTTTTTGAGTCTGGGGGCTCATAGTTTTAGTGTGTTTGAGTCTGGGGGCTCGTAGTTTTAGTGTTTTTGAGTCTGGGGGCTCATAGTTTAGTGTGTTTTTGAGTCTGGGGGCTCATAGTTTTAGTGTGTTTGAGTCTGGGGGCTCGTAATTTTAGTGCTTTTGAGTCTGGGGGCTCGTAGTTTTAGTGTGTTTGAGTCTTGGGGCTCGTAGTTTTAGTGTTTTTGAGTCTGGGGGCTCGTAGTTTTAGTGTGTTTGAGTCTGGGGGCTCATAGTTTTAGTGTGTTTGAGTCTGGGGGCTTGTAGCTTTTTTCTGATTTTGAGTCTGGGGGCTCATAGTTTTAGTGTGTTTGAGTCTGGGGGCTCGTAGTTTTAGTGTTTTTGAGTCTGGGGGCTCATAGTTTTAGTGTGTTTTTGAGTCTGGGGGCTCGTAATTTTAGTGTTTTTGAGTCTGGGGGCTCATAGTTTCAGTGTGTTTGAGTCTGGGGGCTCGTAATTTTAGTGTTTTTGAGTCTGGGGGCTCGTAGTTTTAGTGTGTTTGAGTCTTGGGGCTCGTAGTTTTAGTGTTTTTGAGTCTGGGGGCTCGTAGTTTTAGTGTGTGTTTGAGTCTGGGGGCTTATAGTTTTAGTGTATTTGAGTCTGGGGGCTTGTAGTTTTAGTGTTTTTGAGTCTGGGGGCTCGTAATATTAGTGTGTCTTTGAGAATGGGGGCTCATAGTTTTAGTGTTTTTGAGTCTGGGGGCTCATAGTTTTTTTTTTTTCGTTTGAGTCTGGGGGCTCTTAGCTTTAGTGTATTTGAGTCTGGGGGCTCATAGTTTTAGTGTGTTTGAGTCTTGGGGCTCGTAGTTTTAGTGTTTTTGAGTCTGGGGGCTCGTAGTTTTAGTGTGTTTGAGTCTGGGGGCTTATAGTTTTAGTGTGTTTGAGTCTGGGGGCTCATAGTTTTAGTGTGTTTGAGTCTGGGGGCTTGTAGTTTTAGTGTTTTTGAGTCTGGGGCCTCGTAGTTTTAGTGTGTGTTTTAGTTTGGGGGTTCATAGTTTTAGTGTGTTTGAGTCTGGGGGCTCGTAGCTTTTTTCTGCTTTTGAGTCTGGGGGCTCATAGTTTTAGCGTTTTTGAGTCTGGGGGCTCATAGTTTTTCTGTGTTTGAGTCTGGGGGCTTGTAGTTTTAGTTTGTGTTTGAGTCTGGGGGCTCTTAGCTTTAGTGTGCTTTTGAGTCTGGGGGCTCGTCGTTTTAGTGTGTTTGAGTCTGGGGGCTCATATTTTATTTTGTTTTTTTGAGTCTGGGGGCTCTTAGCTTTAATGTATTTCAGTCTGGGGGCTCATAGTTTTAGTGTGTGTTTGAGTCTGGGGGCTTATAGTTTTAGTGTGTGTTTGAGTCTGGGGGCTCATAGTTTTAGTGTTTTTGAGTCTGGGGGCTCATAGTTTTAGTGTGTTTGAGTCTGGGGGCTCATAGTTTTAGTGTGTTTGAGTCTGGGGGCTTGTAGCTTTTTTCTGATTTTGAGTCTGGGGGCTAATAGTTTTAGTGTGTTTGAGTCTGGGGGCTCGTAGTTTTAGTGTTTTTGAGTCTGGGGGCTCATAGTTTAGTGTGTTTTTGAGTCTGGGGGCTCATAGTTTTAGTGTGTTTGAGTCTGGGGGCTCGTAATTTTAGTGTTTTTGAGTCTGGGGGCTCGTAG
This sequence comes from Sphaeramia orbicularis, assembly GCF_902148855.1. Lineage (NCBI taxonomy): Eukaryota > Metazoa > Chordata > Actinopteri > Kurtiformes > Apogonidae > Sphaeramia > Sphaeramia orbicularis. Next base: position 10,711,229 of record NC_043978.1, on the reverse strand, counting down.
TTTTAGTGTGTTTGAGTCTTGGGGCTCGTAGTTTTAGTGTGTTTGAGTCTGGGGGCTTGTAGCTTTTTTCTGATTTTGAGTCTGGGGCTCATAGTTTTAGTGTGTTTGAGTCTGGGGGCTCGTAGTTTTAGTGTTTTTGAGTCTGGGGGCTCATAGTTTAGTGTGTTTTTGAGTCTGGGGGCTCATAGTTTTAGTGTGTTTGAGTCTGGGGGCTCGTAATTTTAGTGTTTTTGAGTCTGGGGGCTCGTAGTTTTAGTGTGTTTGAGTCTTGGGGCTCGTAGTTTTAGTGTTTTTGAGTCTGGGGGCTCGTAGTTTTAGTGTGTTTGAGTCTGGGGGCTCATAGTTTTAGTGTGTTTGAGTCTGGGGGCTTGTAGCTTTTTTCTGATTTTGAGTCTGGGGGCTCATAGTTTTAGTGTGTTTGAGTCTGGGGGCTCGTAGTTTTAGTGTTTTTGAGTCTGGGGGCTCATAGTTTTAGTGTGTTTTTGAGTCTGGGGGCTCATAGTTTCAGTGTGTTTGAGTCTGGGGGCTCGTAATTTTAGTGTTTTTGAGTCTGGGGGCTCGTAGTTTTAGTGTTTTTGAGTCTGGGGGCTCGTAGTTTTAGTGTGTGTTTGAGTCTGGGGGCTTATAGTTTTAGTGTATTTGAGTCTGGGGGCTTGTAGTTTTAGTGTTTTTGAGTCTGGGGGCTCGTAATATTAGTGTGTCTTTGAGTCTGGGGGCTCATAGTTTTAGTGTTTTTGAGTCTGGGGGCTCATAGTTTTTTTTTTTCGTTTGAGTCTGGGGGCTCTTAGCTTTAGTGTATTTGAGTCTGGGGGCTCATAGTTTTAGTGTGTTTGAGTCTTGGGGCTCGTAGTTTTAGTGTTTTTGAGTCTGGGGGCTCGTAGTTTTAGTGTGTTTGAGTCTGGGGGCTTATAGTTTTAGTGTGTTTGAGTCTGGGGGCTCATAGTTTTAGTGTGTTTGAGTCTGGGGGCTTGTAGTTTTAGTGTTTTTGAGTCTGGGGGCTCGTAGCTTTTTTCTGCTTTTGAGTCTGGGGGCTCATAGTTTTAGCGTTTTTGAGTCTGGGGGCTCATAGTTTTTCTGTGTTTGAGTCTGGGGGCTTGTAGTTTTAGTTTGTGTTTGAGTCTGGGGGCTCTTAGCTTTAGTGTGCTTTTGAGTCTGGGGGCTCGTCGTTTTAGTGTGTTTGAGTCTGGGGGCTCATATTTTATTTTGTTTTTTTGAGTCTGGGGGCTCTTAGCTTTAATGTATTTCAGTCTGGGGGCTCATAGTTTTAGTGTGTGTTTGAGTCTGGGGGCTTGTAGTTTTAGTGTGTGTTTGAGTCTGGGGGCTCATAGTTTTAGTGTTTTTGAGTCTGGGGGCTCATAGTTTTAGTGTGTTTGAGTCTGGGGGCTTGTAGCTTTTTTCTGATTTTGAGTCTGGGGGCTAATAGTTTTAGTGTGTTTGAGTCTGGGGGCTCGTAGTTTTAGTGTTTTTGAGTCTGGGGGCTCATAGTTTAGTGTGTTTTTGAGTCTGGGGGCTCATAGTTTTAGTGTGTTTGAGTCTGGGGGCTCGTAGTTTTAGTGTTTTTGAGTCTGGGGGCTCGTAGTTTTAGTGTGTTTGAGTCTGGGGGCTTGTAGCTTTTTTCTGATTTTGAGTCTGGGGCTCATAGTTTTAGTGTGTTTGAGTCTGGGGGCTCGTAGTTTTAGTGTTTTTGAGTCTGGGGGCTCATAGTTTAGTGTGTTTTTGAGTCTGGGGGCTCATAGTTTTAGTGTGTTTGAGTCTGGGGGCTCATAGTTTTAGTGTGTTTGAGTCTTGGGGCTCGTAGTTTTAGTGTTTTTGAGTCTGGGGGCTCGTAGTTTTAGTGTGTTTGAGTCTGGGGGCTCATAGTTTTAGTGTGTTTGAGTCTGGGGGCTCGTAGTTTTAGTGTTTTTGAGTCTGGGGGCTCGTAGTTTTAGTGTGTTTGAGTCTGGGGGCTCATAGTTTTAGTGTGTTTTTGAGTCTGGGGGCTCATAGTTTCAGTGTGTTTGAGTCTGGGGGCTCGTAATCTTAGTGTTTTTGAGTCTGGGGGCTCGTAGTTTTAGTGTGTTTGAGTCTTGGGGCTCGTAGTTTTAGTGTGTGTTTGAGTCTGGGGGCTTATAGTTTTAGTGTGTTTGAGTCTGGGGGCTCATAGTTTTAGTGTGTTTGAGTCTGGGGGCTTGTAGTTTTAGTGTTTTTGAGTCTGGGGGCTTATAGTTTTAGTGTGTGTTTGAGTCTGGGGGCTCATAGTTTTAGTGTTTTTGAGTCTGGGGGCTCATAGTTTTAGTGTGTTTGAGTCTGGGGGCTCATAGTTTTAGTGTGTTTGAGTCTGGGGGCTTGTAGCTTTTTTCTGATTTTGAGTCTGGGGGCTAATAGTTTTAGTGTGTTTGAGTCTGGGGGCTCATAGTTTTAGTGTTTTTGAGTCTGGGGGCTCATAGTTTTAGTGTGTTTGAGTCTGGGGGCTCATAGTTTTAGTGTGTTTGAGTCTGGGGGCTTGTAGCTTTTTTCTGATTTTGAGTCTGGGGCTCATAGTTTTAGTGTGTTTGAGTCTGGGGGCTCGTAGTTTTAGTGTTTTTGAGTCTGGGGGCTCATAGTTTAGTGTGATTTTGAGTCTGGGGGCTCATAGTTTTAGTGTGTTTGAGTCTGGGGGCTCGTAATTTTAGTGTTTTTGAGTCTGGGGGCTCGTAGTTTTAGTGTGTTTGAGTCTTGGGGCTCGTAGTTTTAGTGTTTTTGAGTCTGGGGGCTCGTAGTTTTAGTGTGTTTGAGTCTGGGGGCTCATAGTTTTAGTGTGTTTGAGTCTGGGGGCTTGTAGCTTTTTTCTGATTTTGAGTCTGGGGGCTCATAGTTTTAGTGTGTTTGAGTCTGGGGGCTCGTAGTTTTAGTGTTTTTGAGTCTGGGGGCTCGTAGTTTTAGTGTGTTTGAGTCTGGGGGCTCATAGTTTTAGTGTGTTTTTGAGTCTGGGGGCTCATAGTTTCAGTGTGTTTGAGTCTGGGGGCTCGTAATTTTAGTGTTTTTGAGTCTGGGGGCTCGTAGTTTTAGTGTGTTTGAGTCTTGGGGCTCGTAGTTTTAGTGTTTTTGAGTCTGGGGGCTCGTAGTTTTAGTGTGTGTTTGAGTCTGGGGGCTTATAGTTTTAGTGTATTTGAGTCTGGGGGCTTGTAGTTTTAGTGTTTTTGAGTCTGGGGGCTCGTAATATTAGTGTGTCTTTGAGTCTGGGGGCTCATAGTTTTAGTGTTTTTGAGTCTGGGGGCTCATAGGTTTTTTTTTTCGTTTGAGTCTGGGGGCTCTTAGCTTTAGTGTATTTGAGTCTGGGGGCTCATAGTTTTAGTGTGTTTGAGTCTTGGGGCTCGTAGTTTTAGTGTTTTTGAGTCTGGGGGCTCGTAGTTTTAGTGTGTTTGAGTCTGGGGGCTTATAGTTTTAGTGTGTTTGAGTCTGGGGGCTCATAGTTTTAGTGTGTTTGAGTCTGGGGGCTTGTAGTTTTAGTGTTTTTGAGTCTGGGGGCTCGTAATATTAGTGTGTCTTTGAGTCTGGCGGCTCATAGTTTTTTTTGTTTTTTTGAGTCTGGGGGCTCTTAGCTTTAATGTATTTCAGTCTGGGGGCTCATAGTTTTAGTGTGTGTTTGAGTCTGGGGGCTTATAGTTTTAGTGTGTGTTTTAGTCTGGGGGCTCATAGTTTTAGTGTTTTTGAGTCTGGGGGCTCGTAGTTTTAGTGTTTTTGAGTCTGGGGGCTCATAGTTTTAGTGTGTTTGAGTCTGGGGGCTCATAGTTTTAGTGTGTTTGAGTCTGGGGGCTCGTAGTTTTAGTGTTTTTGAGTCTGGGGGCTCATAGTTTTAGTGTGTTTTTGAGTCTGGGGGCTCATAGTTTTAGTGTGTTTGAGTCTGGGGGCTCGTAATTTTAGTGTTTTTGAGTCTGGGGGCTCATAGTTTTAGTGTGTTTGAGTCTGGGGGCTCATAGTTTTAGTGTGTGTTTGAGTCTGGGGGCTTATAGTTTTAGTGTGTTTGAGTCTGGGGGCTTGTAGTTTTAGTGTTTTTGAGTCTGGGGGCTCGTAATATTAGTGTGTCTTTGAGTCTGGGGGCTCATAGTTTTAGTGTTTTTGAGTCTGGGGGCTCATAGTTTTTTTTTTTCGTTTGAGTCTGGGGGCTCTTAGCTTTAGTGTATTTGAGTCTGGGGGCTCATAGTTTTAGTGTGTTTGAGTCTTGGGGCTCGTAGTTTTAGTGCTTTTGAGTCTGGGGGCTCTTAGTTTCTGTGTTTTTGAGTCTGGGGGCTCATAGTTTTAGTGTGTGTTTGAGTCTGGGGGCTCATAGTTTTAGTGTGTTTGAGTCTTGGGGCTCGTAGTTTTAGTGTTTTTGAGTCTGGTGGCTCGTAGTTTTAGTGTGTTTGAGTCTGGGGGCTTATAGTTTTAGTGTGATTGAGTCTGGGGGCTTGTAGTTTTAGTCTTTTTGAGTCTGGGGGCTCGTAATATTAGTGTGTCTTTGAGTCTGGCGGCTCATAGTTTTTTTGTTTTTTTGAGTCTGGGGGCTCTTAGCTTTAATGTATTTCAGTCTGGGGGCTCATAGTTTTAGTGTGTGTTTGAGTCTGGGGGCTTATAGTTTTAGTGTGTGTTTTAGTCTGGGGGCTCATAGTTTTAGTGTTTTTGAGTCTGGGGGCTCGTAGTTTTTGTGTTTTTGAGTCTGGGGGCTCATAGTTTTAGTGTGTGTTTGAGTCTGGGGGCTCATAGTTTTAGTGTGTTTGAGTCTGGGGGCTCGTAGCTTTTTTCTGATTTTGAGTCTGGGGGCTCATAGTTTTAGTGTGTTTGAGTCTGGGGGCTCGTAGTTTTAGTGTTTTTGAGTCTGGGGGCTCATAGTTTTAGTGTGTTTGAGTCTGGGGGCTCGTAATTTTAGTGTTTTTGAGTCTGGGGGCTCATAGTTTTAGTGTGTTTGAGTCTGGGGGCTCGTAATTTTAGTGTTTTTTAGTCTGGGGGCTCATAGTTTTAGTGTGTGTTTGAGTCTGGGGGCTTATAGTTTTAGTGTTTTTGAGTCTGGGGGCTCGTAATATTAGTGTGTCTTTGAGTCTGGGGGCTCATAGTTTTAGTGTTTTTGAGTCTGGGGGCTCATAGTTTTTTTTTTTCGTTTGAGTCTGGGGGCTCTTAGCTTTAGTGTATTTGAGTCTGGGGGCTCATAGTTTTAGTGTGTTTGAGTCTTGGGGCTCGTAGTTTTAGTGCTTTTGAGTCTGGGGGCTCGTAGTTTCTGTGTTTTTGAGTCTGGGGGCTCATAGTTTTAGTGTGTGTTTGAGTCTGGGGGCTTATAGTTTTAGTGTGTTTGAGTCTGGGGGCTCATAGTTTTAGTGTGTTTGAGTCTGGGGGCTTGTAGTTTTAGTGTTTTTGAGTCTGGGGGCTCGTAATATTAGTGTGTGTTTGAGTCTGGGGGTTCATAGTTTTAATGTGTTTGAGTCTGGGGGCTCATAGTTTTAGTGTGTTTTAGTCTGGGGGCTCGTAGTTTCTGTGTTTTTGAGTCTGGGGGCTCATAGTTTTAGTGTGTGTTTGAGTCTGGGGGTTCATAGTTTTTTTTTGTGTTTGAGTCTGGGGGTTCATAGTTTTAGTGTGTGTTTGAGTCTGGGGGCTTATAGTTTTAGTGTGTTTGAGTCTGGGGGCTCATAGTTTTAGTGTGTTTGAGTCTGGGGGCTTGTAGTTTTAGTGTTTTTGAGTCTGGGGGCTCGTAATATTAGTGTGTGTTTGAGTCTGGGGGTTCATAGTTTTAATGTCTTTGAGTCTGGGGGCTCATAGTTTTAGTGTGTTTTAGTCTGGGGGCTCGTAGTTTCTGTGTTTTTGAGTCTGGGGGCTCATAGTTTTAGTGTGTGTTTGAGTCTGGGGGTTCATAGTTTTTTTTTGTGTTTGAGTCTGGGGGTTCATAGTTTTTTTTTGTGTTTGAGTCTGGGGGTTTGTAGTTTTAGTGTTTTCTAGTCTGGGGGTTATAGTTTTTTTTATTTTTGAGTCTTGGGGCTCGTAGGTTTAGTTTTTCTGAGTCTGGGGGCTCATATTTTTTTTGTGTTTGAGTCTGGGGGCTCGTAGTTTTAGTGTTTTTGAGTCTGGGGGCTCGTAGTTTTAGTGTGTGTTTGAGTCTGGGGGTTTATAGTTTTAGTGTGTTTGAGTCTGGGGGCTCATAGTTTTAGTGTGTTTGAGTCTTGGGGCTCATAGTTTTAGTGTGTTTGAGTCTGGGGGCTTGTAGTTTTAGTGTTTTTGAGTCTGGGGGCTCGTAATATTAGTGTGTGTTTGAGTCTGGGGGTTCATAGTTTTAGTGTTTTTGAGTCTGGGGGCTCATAGTTTTAGTGTGTGTTTGAGTCTCGGGGCTCATAGTTTTAATGTGTTTGAGTCTGGGGGCTCGTTGTTTTAGTGTGTTTTAGTCTGGGGGCTCGTAGTTTCTGTGTTTTTGAGTCTGGGGGCTCATAGTTTTAGTGTGTGTTTGAGTCTGGGGGCTCATTGTTTTAGTGTTTTTGAGTCTGGGGGCTCATAGTTTTAGTGTGTTTTAGTCTTGGGGCTCATAGTTTTAGTGTGTGTTTGAGTCTGGGGGCTCGTAGTTTTAGTGTGTTTTAGTCTGGGGGCTCGTAGTTTTAGTGTGTTTTAGTCTGGGGGCTCGTAGTTTCTGTGTTTTTGAGTCTGGGGGCTCATAGTTTTAGTGTGTTTTAGTCTGGGGGCTCATAGTTTTAGTGTGTTTTAGTCTGGGGGCTTTTAGTTTCTGTGTTTTTGAGTCTGGGGGCTCATAGTTTTAGTGTGTGTTTGAGTCTGGGGGCTTATAGTTTTAGTGTATTTGAGTCTGGGGGCTTGTAGTTTTAGTGTTTTTGAGTCTGGGGGCTCGTAATATTAGTGTGTCTTTGAGTCTGGGGGCTCATAGTTTTAGTGTTTTTGAGTCTGGGGGCTCATAGTTTTTTTTTTTCGTTTGAGTCTGGGGGCTCTTAGCTTTAGTGTATTTGAGTCTGGGGGCTCATAGTTTTAGTGTGTTTGAGTCTTGGGGCTCGTAGTTTTAGTGTTTTTGAGTCTGGGGGCTCGTAGTTTTAGTGTGTTTGAGTCTGGGGGCTTATAGTTTTAGTGTGTTTGAGTCTGGGGGCTCATAGTTTTAGTGTGTTTGAGTCTGGGGGCTTGTAGTTTTAGTGTTTTTGAGTCTGGGGGCTCGTAGCTTTTTTCTGCTTTTGAGTCTGGGGGCTCATAGTTTTAGCGTTTTTGAGTCTGGGGGCTCATAGTTTTTCTGTGTTTGAGTCTGGGGGCTTGTAGTTTTAGTTTGTGTTTGAGTCTGGGGGCTCTTAGCTTTAGTGTGCTTTTGAGTCTGGGGGCTCGTCGTTTTAGTGTGTTTGAGTCTGGGGGCTCATATTTTATTTTGTTTTTTTGAGTCTGGGGGCTCTTAGCTTTAATGTATTTCAGTCTGGGGGCTCATAGTTTTAGTGTGTGTTTGAGTCTGGGGGCTTGTAGTTTTAGTGTGTGTTTGAGTCTGGGGGCTCATAGTTTTAGTGTTTTTGAGTCTGGGGGCTCATAGTTTTAGTGTGTTTGAGTCTGGGGGCTCATAGTTTTAGTGTGTTTGAGTCTGGGGGCTTGTAGCTTTTTTCTGATTTTGAGTCTGGGGGCTAATAGTTTTAGTGTGTTTGAGTCTGGGGGCTCGTAGTTTTAGTGTTTTTGAGTCTGGGGGCTCATAGTTTAGTGTGTTTTTGAGTCTGGGGGCTCATAGTTTTAGTGTGTTTGAGTCTGGGGGCTCGTAATTTTAGTGTTTTTGAGTCTGGGGGCTCGTAGTTTTAGTGTGTTTGAGTCTGGGGGCTTGTAGCTTTTTTCTGATTTTGAGTCTGGGGCTCATAGTTTTAGTGTGTTTGAGTCTGGGGGCTCGTAGTTTTAGTGTTTTTGAGTCTGGGGGCTCATAGTTTAGTGTGTTTTTGAGTCTGGGGGCTCATAGTTTTAGTGTGTTTGAGTCTGGGGGCTCATAGTTTTAGTGTGTTTGAGTCTTGGGGCTCGTAGTTTTAGTGTTTTTGAGTCTGGGGGCTCGTAGTTTTAGTGTGTTTGAGTCTGGGGGCTCATAGTTTTAGTGTGTTTGAGTCTGGGGGCTCGTAGTTTTAGTGTTTTTGAGTCTGGGGGCTCGTAGTTTTAGTGTGTTTGAGTCTGGGGGCTCATAGTTTTAGTGTGTTTTTGAGTCTGGGGGCTCATAGTTTCAGTGTGTTTGAGTCTGGGGGCTCGTAATTTTAGTGTTTTTGAGTCTGGGGGCTCGTAGTTTTAGTGTGTTTGAGTCTTGGGGCTCGTAGTTTTAGTGTTTTTGAGTCTGGGGGCTCGTAGTTTTAGTGTGTGTTTGAGTCTGGGGGCTTATAGTTTTAGTGTATTTGAGTCTGGGGGCTTGTAGTTTTAGTGTTTTTGAGTCTGGGGGCTCGTAATATTAGTGTGTCTTTGAGTCTGGGGGCTCATAGTTTTAGTGTTTTTGAGTCTGGGGGCTCATAGTTTTTTTTTTTTCGTTTGAGTCTGGGGGCTCTTAGCTTTAGTGTATTTGAGTCTGGGGGCTCATAGTTTTAGTGTGTTTGAGTCTTGGGGCTCGTAGTTTTAGTGTTTTTGAGTCTGGGGGCTCGTAGTTTTAGTGTGTTTGAGTCTGGGGGCTTATAGTTTTAGTGTGTTTGAGTCTGGGGGCTCATAGTTTTAGTGTGTTTGAGTCTGGGGGCTTGTAGTTTTAGTGTTTTTGAGTCTGGGGGCTTATAGTTTTAGTGTGTGTTTGAGTCTGGGGGCTCATAGTTTTAGTGTTTTTGAGTCTGGGGGCTCATAGTTTTAGTGTGTTTGAGTCTGGGGGCTCATAGTTTTAGTGTGTTTGAGTCTGGGGGCTTGTAGCTTTTTTCTGATTTTGAGTCTGGGGGCTAATAGTTTTAGTGTGTTTGAGTCTGGGGGCTCATAGTTTAGTGTGTTTTTGAGTCTGGGGGCTCATAGTTTTAGTGTGTTTGAGTCTGGGGGCTCGTAATTTTAGTGTTTTTGAGTCTGGGGGCTCGTAGTTTTAGTGTGTTTGAGTCTTGGGGCTCGTAGTTTTAGTGTGTTTGAGTCTGGGGGCTTGTAGCTTTTTTCTGATTTTGAGTCTGGGGCTCATAGTTTTAGTGTGTTTGAGTCTGGGGGCTCGTAGTTTTAGTGTTTTTGAGTCTGGGGGCTCATAGTTTAGTGTGTTTTTGAGTCTGGGGGCTCATAGTTTTAGTGTGTTTGAGTCTGGGGGCTCGTAATTTTAGTGTTTTTGAGTCTGGGGGCTCGTAGTTTTAGTGTGTTTGAGTCTTGGGGCTCGTAGTTTTAGTGTTTTTGAGTCTGGGGGCTCGTAGTTTTAGTGTGTTTGAGTCTGGGGGCTCATAGTTTTAGTGTGTTTGAGTCTGGGGGCTTGTAGCTTTTTTCTGATTTTGAGTCTGGGGGCTCATAGTTTTAGTGTGTTTGAGTCTGGGGGCTCGTAGTTTTAGTGTTTTTGAGTCTGGGGGCTCGTAGTTTTAGTGTGTTTGAGTCTGGGGGCTCATAGTTTTAGTGTGTTTTTGAGTCTGGGGGCTCATAGTTTCAGTGTGTTTGAGTCTGGGGGCTCGTAATTTTAGTGTTTTTGAGTCTGGGGGCTCGTAGTTTTAGTGTTTTTGAGTCTGGGGGCTCGTAGTTTTAGTGTGTGTTTGAGTCTGGGGGCTTATAGTTTTAGTGTATTTGAGTCTGGGGGCTTGTAGTTTTAGTGTTTTTGAGTCTGGGGGCTCGTAATATTAGTGTGTCTTTGAGTCTGGGGGCTCATAGTTTTAGTGTTTTTGAGTCTGGGGGCTCATAGGTTTTTTTTTTCGTTTGAGTCTGGGGGCTCTTAGCTTTAGTGTATTTGAGTCTGGGGGCTCATAGTTTTAGTGTGTTTGAGTCTTGGGGCTCGTAGTTTTAGTGTTTTTGAGTCTGGGGGCTCGTAGTTTTAGTGTGTTATAGTCTGGGGGCTTATAGTTTTAGTGTGTTTGAGTCTGGGGGCTCATAGTTTTAGTGTGTTTGAGTCTGGGGGCTTGTAGTTTTAGTGTTTTTGAGTCTGGGGGCTCGTAATATTAGTGTGTCTTTGAGTCTGGCGGCTCATAGTTTTTTTTGTTTTTTTGAGTCTGGGGGCTCTTAGCTTTAATGTATTTCAGTCTGGGGGCTCATAGTTTTAGTGTGTGTTTGAGTCTGGGGGCTTGTAGTTTTAGTGTGTGTTTGAGTCTGGGGGCTCATAGTTTTAGTGTTTTTGAGTCTGGGGGCTCATAGTTTTAGTGTGTTTGAGTCTGGGGGCTCATAGTTTTAGTGTGTTTGAGTCTGGGGGCTTGTAGCTTTTTTCTGATTTTGAGTCTGGGGGCTAATAGTTTTAGTGTGTTTGAGTCTGGGGGTTCGTAGTTTTAGTGTTTTTGAGTCTGGGGGCTCATAGTTTAGTGTGTTTTTGAGTCTGGGGGCTCATAGTTTTAGTGTGTTTGAGTCTGGGGGCTCGTAATTTTAGTGTTTTTGAGTCTGGGGGCTCGTAGTTTTAGTGTGTTTGAGTCTGGGGGCTTGTAGCTTTTTTCTGATTTTGAGTCTGGGGCTCATAGTTTTAGTGTGTTTGAGTCTGGGGGCTCGTAGTTTTAGTGTTTTTGAGTCTGGGGGCTCATAGTTTAGTGTGTTTTTGAGTCTGGGGGCTCATAGTTTTAGTGTGTTTGAGTCTGGGGGCTCATAGTTTTAGTGTGTTTGAGTCTTGGGGCTCGTAGTTTTAGTGTTTTTGAGTCTGGGGGCTCGTAGTTTTAGTGTGTTTGAGTCTGGGGGCTCATAGTTTTAGTGTGTTTGAGTCTGGGGGCTCGTAGTTTTAGTGTTTTTGAGTCTGGGGGCTCGTAGTTTTAGTGTGTTTGAGTCTGGGGGCTCATAGTTTTAGTGTGTTTTTGAGTCTGGGGGCTCATAGTTTCAGTGTGTTTGAGTCTGGGGGCTCGTAATTTTAGTGTTTTTGAGTCTGGGGGCTCGTAGTTTTAGTGTGTTTGAGTCTTGGGGCTCGTAGTTTTAGTGTTTTTGAGTCTGGGGGCTCGTAGTTTTAGTGTGTGTTTGAGTCTGGGGGCTTATAGTTTTAGTGTATTTGAGTCTGGGGGCTTGTAGTTTTAGTGTTTTTGAGTCTGGGGGCTCGTAATATTAGTGTGTCTTTGAGTCTGGGGGCTCATAGTTTTAGTGTTTTTGAGTCTGGGGGCTCATAGTTTTTTTTTTTTCGTTTGAGTCTGGGGGCTCTTAGCTTTAGTGTATTTGAGTCTGGGGGCTCATAGTTTTAGTGTGTTTGAGTCTTGGGGCTCGTAGTTTTAGTGTTTTTGAGTCTGGGGGCTCGTAGTTTTAGTGTGTTTGAGTCTGGGGGCTTATAGTTTTAGTGTGTTTGAGTCTGGGGGCTCATAGTTTTAGTGTGTTTGAGTCTGGGGGCTTGTAGTTTTAGTGTTTTTGAGTCTGGGGGCTTATAGTTTTAGTGTGTGTTTGAGTCTGGGGGCTCATAGTTTTAGTGTTTTTGAGTCTGGGGGCTCATAGTTTTAGTGTGTTTGAGTCTGGGGGCTTGTAGCTTTTTTCTGATTTTGAGTCTGGGGGCTAATAGTTTTAGTGTGTTTGAGTCTGGGGGCTCATAGTTTAGTGTGTTTTTGAGTCTGGGGGCTCATAGTTTTAGTGTGTTTGAGTCTGGGGGCTCGTAATTTTAGTGTTTTTGAGTCTGGGGGCTCGTAGTTTTAGTGTGTTTGAGTCTTGGGGCTCGTAGTTTTAGTGTGTTTGAGTCTGGGGGCTTGTAGCTTTTTTCTGATTTTGAGTCTGGGGCTCATAGTTTTAGTGTGTTTGAGTCTGGGGGCTCGTAGTTTTAGTGTTTTTGAGTCTGGGGGCTCATAGTTTAGTGTGTTTTTGAGTCTGGGGGCTCATAGTTTTAGTGTGTTTGAGTCTGGGGGCTCGTAATTTTAGTGTTTTTGAGTCTGGGGGCTCGTAGTTTTAGTGTGTTTGAGTCTGGGGGCTCGTAGTTTTAGTGTTTTTGAGTCTGGGGGCTCGTAGTTTTAGTGTGTTTGAGTCTGGGGGCTCATAGTTTTAGTGTGTTTGAGTCTGGGGGCTTGTAGCTTTTTTCTGATTTTGAGTCTGGGGGCTCATAGTTTTAGTGTGTTTGAGTCTGGGGGCTCGTAGTTTTAGTGTTTTTGAGTCTGGGGGCTCGTAGTTTTAGTGTGTTTGAGTCTGGGGGCTCATAGTTTTAGTGTGTTTTTGAGTCTGGGGGCTCATAGTTTCAGTGTGTTTGAGTCTGGGGGCTCGTAATTTTAGTGTTTTTGAGTCTGGGGGCTCGTAGTTTTTGTGTTTTTGAGTCTGGGGGCTCGTAGTTTTAGTGTGTGTTTGAGTCTGGGGGCTTATAGTTTTAGTGTATTTGAGTCTGGGGGCTTGTAGTTTTAGTGTTTTTGAGTCTGGGGGCTCGTAATATTAGTGTGTCTTTGAGTCTGGGGGCTCATAGTTTTAGTGTTTTTTAGTCTGGGGGCTCATAGGTTTTTTTTTTTCGTTTGAGTCTGGGGGCTCTTAGCTTTAGTGTATTTGAGTCTGGGGGCTCATAGTTTTAGTGTGTTTGAGTCTTGGGGCTCGTAGTTTTAGTGTTTTTGAGTCTGGGGGCTCGTAGTTTTAGTGTGTTTGAGTCTGGGGGCTTATAGTTTTAGTGTGTTTGAGTCTGGGGGCTCATAGTTTTAGTGTGTTTGAGTCTGGGGGCTTGTAGTTTTAGTGTTTTTGAGTCTGGGGGCTCGTAATATTAGTGTGTCTTTGAGTCTGGCGGCTCATAGTTTTTTTTGTTTTTTTGAGTCTGGGGGCTCTTAGCTTTAATGTATTTCAGTCTGGGGGCTCATAGTTTTAGTGTGTGTTTGAGTCTGGGGGCTTATAGTTTTAGTGTGTGTTTTAGTCTGGGGGCTCATAGTTTTAGTGTTTTTGAGTCTGGGGGCTCGTAGTTTTAGTGTTTTTGAGTCTGGGGGCTCATAGTTTTAGTGTGTTTGAGTCTGGGGGCTCATAGTTTTAGTGTGTTTGAGTCTGGGGGCTCGTAGCTTTTTTCTGATTTTGAGTCTGGGGGCTCATAGTTTTAGTGTGTTTGAGTCTGGGGGCTCGTAGTTTTAGTGTTTTTGAGTCTGGGGGCTCATAGTTTTAGTGTGTTTGAGTCTGGGGGCTCGTAATTTTAGTGTTTTTGAGTCTGGGGGCTCATAGTTTTAGTGTGTTTGAGTCTGGGGGCTCGTAATTTTAGTGTTTTTTAGTCTGGGGGCTCATAGTTTTAGTGTGTGTTTGAGTCTGGGGGCTTATAGTTTTAGTGTGTTTGAGTCTGGGGGCTTGTAGTTTTAGTGTTTTTGAGTCTGGGGGCTCGTAATATTAGTGTGTCTTTGAGTCTGGGGGCTCATAGTTTTAGTGTTTTTGAGTCTGGGGGCTCATAGTTTTTTTTTTTTCGTTTGAGTCTGGGGGCTCTTAGCTTTAGTGTATTTGAGTCTGGGGGCTCATAGTTTTAGTGTGTTTGAGTCTTGGGGCTCGTAGTTTTAGTGCTTTTGAGTCTGGGGGCTTTTAGTTTCTGTGTTTTTGAGTCTGGGGGCTCATAGTTTTAGTGTGTGTTTGAGTCTGGGGGCTCATAGTTTTAGTGTGTTTGAGTCTGGGGGCTCGTAGTTTTAGTGTGTTTGAGTCTGGGGGCTCATAGTTTTAGTGTGTGTTTGAGTCTTGGGGCTCGTAGTTTTAGTGTTTTTGAGTCTGGGGGCTCGTAGTTTTAGTGTGTTTGAGTCTGGGGGCTTATAGTTTTAGTGTGTTTGAGTCTGGGGGCTCATAGTTTTAGTGTGTTTGAGTCTGGGGGCTTTTAGTTTTAGTGTTTTTTAGTCTGGGGGCTCGTAATATTAGTGTGTCTTTGAGTCTGGCGGCTCATAGTTTTTTTTGTTTTTTTGAGTCTGGGGGCTCTTAGCTTTAATGTATTTCAGTCTGGGGGCTCATAGTTTTAGTGTGTGTTTGAGTCTGGGGGCTTATAGTTTTAGTGTGTGTTTTCGTCTGGGGGCTCATAGTTTTAGTGTTTTTGAGTCTGGGGGCTCGTAGTTTTTGTGTTTTTGAGTCTGGGGGCTCATAGTTTTAGTGTGTTTGAGTCTGGGGGCTCATAGTTTTAGTGTGTTTGAGTCTGGGGGCTCGTAGCTTTTTTCTGATTTTGAGTCTGGGGGCTCATAGTTTTAGTGTGTTTGAGTCTGGGGGCTCGTAGTTTTAGTGTTTTTGAGTCTGGGGGCTCATAGTTTTAGTGTGTTTGAGTCTGGGGGCTCGTAATTTTAGTGTTTTTGAGTCTGGGGGCTCATAGTTTTAGTGTGTTTGAGTCTGGGGGCTCGTAATTTTAGTGTTTTTTAGTCTGGGGGCTCATAGTTTTAGTGTTTTTGAGTCTGGGGGCTCGTAATATTAGTGTGTCTTTGAGTCTGGGGGCTCATAGTTTTAGTGTTTTTGAGTCTGGGGGCTCATAGTTTTTTTTTTTCGTTTGAGTCTGGGGGCTCTTAGCTTTAGTGTGTTTGAGTCTGGGGGCTCATAGTTTTAGTGTGTTTGAGTCTTGGGGCTCGTAGTTTTAGTGCTTTTGAGTCTGGGGGCTCGTAGTTTCTGTGTTTTTGAGTCTGGGGGCTCATAGTTTTAGTGTGTGTTTGAGTCTGGGGGCTTATAGTTTTAGTGTGTTTGAGTCTGGGGGCTCATAGTTTTAGTGTGTTTGAGTCTGGGGGCTTGTAGTTTTAGTGTTTTTGAGTCTGGGGGCTCGTAATATTAGTGTGTGTTTGAGTCTGGGGGTTCATAGTTTTAATGTCTTTGAGTCTGGGGGCTCATAGTTTTAGTGTGTTTTAGTCTGGGGGCTCGTAGTTTCTGTGTTTTTGAGTCTGGGGGCTCATAGTTTTAGTGTGTGTTTGAGTCTGGGGGTTCATAGTTTTTTTTTGTGTTTGAGTCTGGGGGTTCATAGTTTTTTTTTGTGTTTGAGTCTGGGGGTTTGTAGTTTTAGTGTTTTCTAGTCTGGGGGTTATAGTTTTTTTTATTTTTGAGTCTTGGGGCTCGTAGGTTTAGTTTTTCTGAGTCTGGGGGCTCATATTTTTTTTTGTGTTTGAGTCTGGGGGCTCGTAGTTTTAGTGTTTTTGAGTCTGGGGGCTCGTAGTTTTAGTGTGTGTTTGAGTCTGGGGGTTTATAGTTTTAGTGTGTTTGAGTCTGGGGGCTCATAGTTTTAGTGTGTTTGAGTCTTGGGGCTCATAGTTTTAGTGTGTTTGAGTCTGGGGGCTTGTAGTTTTAGTGTTTTTGAGTCTGGGGGCTCGTAATATTAGTGTGTGTTTGAGTCTGGGGGTTCATAGTTTTAGTGTTTTTGAGTCTGGGGGCTCATAGTTTTAGTGTGTGTTTGAGTCTCGGGGCTCATAGTTTTAATGTGTTTGAGTCTGGGGGCTCTTTTTTTTAGTGTGTTTTAGTCTGGGGGCTCGTAGTTTCTGTGTTTTTGAGTCTGGGGGCTCATAGTTTTAGTGTGTGTTTGAGTCTGGGGGCTCATTGTTTTAGTGTTTTTGAGTCTGGGGGCTCATAGTTTTAGTGTGTTTTAGTCTTGGGGCTCATAGTTTTAGTGTGTTTTAGTCTGGGGGCTTTTAGTTTCTATTTGTTTGAGTCTGGGGGCTCGTAGTTTCTGTGTTTTTGAGTCTGGGGGCTCATAGTTTTAGTGTGTTTTAGTCTGGGGGCTCATAGTTTTAGTGTGTTTTAGTCTGGGGGCTTTTAGTTTCTATTTGTTTGAGTCTGGGGGCTCGTAGTTTCTGTGTTTTTGAGTCTGGGGGCTCATAGTTTTAGTGTGTGTTTGAGTCTGGGGGTTCATAGTTTTTTTTTGTGTTTGAGTCTGGGGGTTCATAGTTTTTTTTTGTGTTTGAGTCTGGGGGTTCATAGTTTTTTTTTGCGTTTGAGTCTGGGGGTTTGTAGTTTTAGTGTTTTCTAGTCTGGGGGTTATAGTTTTTTTATTTTTGAGTCTTGGGGCTCGTAGGTTTAGTTTTTCTGAGTCTGGGGGCTCATATTTTTTTTGTGTTTGAGTCTGGGGGCTCGTAATATTAGTGTGTCTTTGAGTCTGGGGGCTCATAGTTTTATTGTGTGTTTTAGTCTTGGGGCTCGTAGTTTTAGTGTTTTCGAGTCTGGGGGTTCGTAATTTTTATGTTTTTGAGTCTGTGGGCTCATAGTGTTAGTGTGTGTTTGAGTCTGGGGGTTCGTAATTTTAGTGTTTTCGAGTTTGGGGGTTCGTAATTTTTATGTTTTTGAGTCTGTGGGCTCATAGTTTTAGTGTGTGTTTGAGTCTGGGGGCTCATAGTTTTAGTTTGTGTTTTTTTGGGGGGGCTCGTAGTTTTAGTGTATGTGAGTCTGGGGGCTCGTAGTTTTAGTGTTTTTGAGTCTGGGGGCTCGTAGTTGTAGTTTTTTTGAGTCTGGGTGTTAATAGTTTTTTTATTTGTTTGAGTCTTGGGGTTCGTAATTTTTTTATTTTTGAGTCTGGGGGCTCGTAGTTTTAGTGTTTTTGAGTCTGGGGGCTCATAGTTTTTTTGTGTGTTTGAGTCTGGGGGCTCTTATCTTTAGTGTTTTTGAGTCTTGGGGCTCGTAATATTAGTGTGTCTTTGAGTCTGGGGGCTCATAGTTTTAGTGTTTTTGAGTCTTGGGGTTCGTAATTTTAGTGTTTTCGAGTCTGGGGGCTCATAGCTTTAGTTGGTTTGAGTCTGGGGGCTCGTAGTTTTAGTGTTTTTGAGTCTTTGGGCTCATAGTTTTAGTGTGTTTGAGTCTGGGGGCTCGTTGCTTTAGTGTGTTTGAGTCTGGGGGCTCGTTGCTTTAGTGTGTTTGAGTCTGGGGGCTCATAGTTTTAGTGTGTTTGAGTCTGGGGGCTCGTTGCTTTAGTGTGTTTGAGTCTGGGGGCTCGTTGCTTTAGTGTGTTTGAGTCTGGGGGCTCATAGTTTTAGTGTGTTTTAGTCTTGGGGCTCATAGTTTTAGTGTGTGTTTGAGTCTGGGGGCTCGTAGTTTTAGTGTGTTTTAGTCTGGGGGCTCGTAGTTTCTGTGTTTTTGAGTCTGGGGGCTCATAGTTTTAGTGTGTTTTAGTCTGGGGGCTCATAGTTTTAGTGTGTTTTAGTCTGGGGGCTTTTAGTTTCTGTGTTTTTGAGTCTGGGGGCTCATAGTTTTAGTGTGTGTTTGAGTCTGGGGGTTTCATAGTTTTTTTTTGTGTTTGAGTCTGGGGGTTTGTAGTTTTAGTGTTTTCTAGTCTGGGGGTTATAGTTTTTTTATTTTTGAGTCTTGGGGCTCGTAGGTTTAGTTTTTCTGAGTCTGGGGGCTCATATTTTTTTTTGTGTTTGAGTCTGGGGGCTCGTAATATTAGTGTGTCTTTGAGTCTGGGGGCTCATAGTTTTATTGTGTGTTTTAGTCTTGGGGCTCGTAGTTTTAGTGTTTTCGAGTCTGGGGGTTCGTAATTTTTATGTTTTTGAGTCTGTGGGCTCATAGTGTTAGTGTGTGTTTGAGTCTGGGGGTTCGTAGTTTTAGTGTTTTCGAGTCTGGGGGTTCGTAATTTTTATGTTTTTGAGTCTGTGGGCTCATAGTTTTAGTGTGTGTTTGAGTCTGGGGGCTCATAGTTTTAGTTTGTGTTTTTTTGGGGGGGCTCGTAGTTTTAGTGTATGTGAGTCTGGGGGCTCGTAGTTTTAGTGTTTTTGAGTCTGGGGGCTCGTAGTTGTAGTTTTTTTGAGTCTTGGTGTTCATAGTTTTTTTATTTGTTTGAGTCTTGGGGTTCGTAATTTTTTTATTTTTGAGTCTGGGGGCTCGTAGTTTTAGTGTTTTTGAGTCTGGGGGCTCATAGTTTTTTGTGTGTTTGAGTCTGGGGGCTCTTATCTTTAGTGTTTTTGAGTCTTGGGGCTCGTAATATTAGTGTGTCTTTGAGTCTGGGGGCTCATAGTTTTAGTGTTTTTGAGTCTTGGGGTTCGTAATTTTAGTGTTTTCGAGTCTGGGGGCTCATAGCTTTAGTTGGTTTGAGTCTGGGGGCTCGTAGTTTTAGTGTTTTTGAGTCTTTGGGCTCATAGTTTTAGTGTGTTTGAGTCTGGGGGCTCGTTGCTTTAGTGTGTTTGAGTCTGGGGGCTCGTTGCTTTAGTGTGTTTGAGTCTGGAGGCTCATAGTTTTAGTGTGTTTGAGTCTGGGGGCTCATAGCTTTAGTTGGTTTGAGTCTGGGGGCTCGTAGTTTTAGTGTTTTTGAGTCTTTGGGCTCATAGTTTTAGTGTGTTTGAGTCTGGGGGCTCGTTGCTTTAGTGTGTTTGAGTCTGGGGGCTCGTTGCTTTAGTGTGTTTGAGTCTGGGGGCTCATAGTTTTAGTGTGTTTGAGTCTGGGGGCTCGTTGCTTTAGTGCAGGGCAGGTAAACTCATTTTAGTTCAGCTCCACATTTGACCAAATATGATGTAAATTGGGTCAGACCGGTTAATTAATCAGAGATAGAGAGACAGTTATGTCATAATAAACAGTGTTATTGCATTCACATTATTTATTCTCATTCACATGAAACAATGAAATGTGGACTCAGGTCTCAGCAGTAAAATGAAAAACAGGATAAACACAGTAAAAGTATTTTTAAAACACACACATTAGTTAAAACACATTTGTTTAGTTCATATTCTAAGCTAAAAATATGTCAAAGTTTTATTGTCTTATTCAGTTTACTAAAATTGTCCTCATTGTCGTGACCATAAATCAGAGTTTAAGACCATAAATAAACACCTGCTAACACGTTCTGTGAAGGTCTAGTTTATAATACAGTAAACACACATTCACACCTTTTACGTCTTTATCGTCCTGTTGAAAATGAATCAAATGGAAATCAACAAATTAGGCACAAAACTAAATCACCTTTTTTCATCTTATTTTATGTCTTATGCTATTTTGTCTCGTTCTTTTATTTATTTATTTATTTATTTATTTATTTTTTCCATTCTTTTCGTTGTGTTTTATCTTTTATATCATTTTTATCAGTTCCGTCTTTTCAGTGTTGGTCTGTGCTCTTATTCAGCCTGACTTAATCCACATTTTACTGTCAATACTTTACAAAAACACAGTATAATGGGATTATTCTCTTATTGATTTTTCTCTTATTACATCTTTTATTTTGCTTATTTTCATATATTTTAAAATGACAAATAACCTTTGGCTTTCTACGCCTTACTCTGGTATTTTTTGACTTTATCGCTGTAAAGTTTTCTAAAGAACTAAACGTCTAAAACATTCATCTGTCTGTACGAACATGTGACTGAACGTCTCCTTTTGCTCTTTTTTCCAGGCTGACTCCAAAGATCGGATTTCCATGGAGTGAAATTAGAAATGTTTCTTTCAATGATAAGAAGTTTTTGATCAAGCCCATAGATAAGAAAGCTCCTGTAAGTACTGCACGATTACATCTAAGACGATAACGTTAAAATGCTTGTGTTCATTTAGTTTGTTTTATTGACGAGATGAAAGTATAAAATCTGTTTGTTTTCAGTCTCATCACTCTGTAAATGTGTGTGCTTTAGTTTTTTCTTCACATTACGTTCATGTCTTTGTCCATTTGTGTCACAGGATTGTTTGTATCATGACTAGTTTTATCTTTTTTTCTTTAACCGTGCTGTCGTCTTTCTGCTTTCCTCTGTCAGGACTTTCTTTTCTACGCTCCACGTCTGCGCGTCAACAAGGGCATCCTGCAGCTGTGTATGGGAAACCACGACCTGTACATGCGCCGACGCAAGACCGACACCATCGAAGTGCAGCAGATGAAGGCCCAGGCCAAAGAGGAGAGGCTGCAGAAGAAGATGGAGAGGTGGGTACTAGTACCAGTGTACAAGTACAAGTACCACACTGTACAAGTACCACAGAGTACAAGTATAAATACTATAATAACAGATGAAGGCCCAGGCCAAAGAGGAGAGGCTGCAGAAGAAGATGGAGAGGTGGGTACTAGTACCAGTGTACAAGTACAAGTACCACACTGTACAAGTACCACACAGTACAAGTACCACAGAGTACAAGTATAAATACTATAATAACAGATGAAGGCCTAGGCCAAAGAGGAGAGGTTGCAGAAGAAGATGGAGAGGTGGGTACTAGTACCAGTGTACAAGTACAAGTACCACACTGTACAAGTACCACACAGTACAAGTACCACAGAGTACAAGTATAAATACTATAATAACAGATGAAGGCCTAGGCCAAAGAGGAGAGGTTGCAGAAGAAGATGGAGAGGTGGGTACTAGTACCACACAGTACAAGTACCACAGAGTACAACAATAAATACTGTAATAACAGATGAAGGCCCAGGCTAAAGAGGAGAGGCTGCAGAAGAAGATGGAGAGGTGGGTACTAGTACCACACAGTACAGGTACCACAGAGTACAAGTATAAATACTATAATAACAGATGAAGGCCCAGGCCAAAGAGGAGAGGCTGCAGAAGAAGATGGAGAGGTGGGTACTAGTACCAGTGTACAAGTACAAGTACCACACTGTACAAGTACCACACAGTACAAGTACCACAGAGTACAAGTATAAATACTATAATAACAGATGAAGGCCCAGGCCAAAGAGGAGAGGCTGCAGAAGAAGATGGAGAGGTGGGTACTAGTACCAGTGTACAAGTACAAGTACCACACTGTACAAGTACCACACAGTACAAGTACCACAGAGTACAAGTATAAATACTATAATAACAGATGAAGGCCTAGGCCAAAGAGGAGAGGTTGCAGAAGAAGATGGAGAGGTGGGTACTAGTACCAGTGTACAAGTACAAGTACCACACTGTACAAGTACCACACAGTACAAGTACCACAGAGTACAAG
Source organism: Sphaeramia orbicularis (assembly GCF_902148855.1). NCBI lineage: Eukaryota > Metazoa > Chordata > Actinopteri > Kurtiformes > Apogonidae > Sphaeramia > Sphaeramia orbicularis. Next base: position 10,690,502 of record NC_043978.1, on the reverse strand, counting down.
TATAAATACTATAATAACAGATGAAGGCCTAGGCCAAAGAGGAGAGGTTGCAGAAGAAGATGGAGAGGTGGGTACTAGTACCACACAGTACAAGTACCACAGAGTACAACAATAAATACTGTAATAACAGATGAAGGCCCAGGCTAAAGAGGAGAGGCTGCAGAAGAAGATGGAGAGGTGGGTACTAGTACCACACAGTACAGGTACCACAGAGTACAAGTATAAATACTATAATAACAGATGAAGGCCCAGGCCAAAGAGGAGAGGCTGCAGAAGAAGATGGAGAGGTGGGTACTAGTACCAATGTACAAGTACAAGTACCACACTGTACAAGTACCACACAGTACAAGTACCACAGAGTACAAGTATAAATACTATAATAACAGATGAAGGCCCAGGCCAAAGAGGAGAGGCTGCAGAAGAAGATGGAGAGGTGGGTACTAGTACCACACAGTACAGGTACCACAGAGTACAAGTATAAATACTATAATAACAGATGAAGGCCCAGGCCAAAGAGGAGAGGCTGCAGAAGAAGATGGAGAGGTGGGTACTAGTACCAATGTACAAGTACAAGTACCACACTGTACAAGTACCACACAGTACAAGTACCACAGAGTACAAGTATAAATACTATAATAACAGATGAAGGCCCAGGCCAAAGAGGAGAGGCTGCAGAAGAAGATGGAGAGGTGGGTACTAGTACCACACAGTACAGGTACCACAGAGTACAAGTATAAATACTATAATAACAGATGAAGGCCCAGGCCAAAGAGGAGAGGCTGCAGAAGAAGATGGAGAGGTGGGTACTAGTACCAGTGTACAACTACAAGTACCACACTGTACAAGTACCACACAGTACAAGTACCACAGGTACAAATATAAATACTATAATAACAGATGAAGGCCCAGGCCAAAGAGGAGAGGCTGCAGAAGAAGATGGAGAGGTGGGTACTAGTACCACAGAGTACAAGTACCACAGAGTACAACAATAAATACTGTAATAACAGATGAAGGCCCAGGCCAAAGAGGAGAGGCTGCAGAAGAAGATGGAGAGGTGGGTACTAGTACCACACAGTACAAGTACAAGTACCACAGAGTACAAGCACCATAGAGTACAAATATAAATACTGTAATAACAGATGAAGGCCCAGGCCAAAGAGGAGAGGCTGCAGAAGAAGATGGAGAGGTGGGTACTAGTACCAGTGTACAAGTACAAGTACCACACAGTACACGTACCACAGAGTACAAGTATAAATACTATAATAATAGATGAAGGCCCAGGTCAAAGAGGAGAGGCTGCAGAAGAAGATGGAGAGGTGGGTACTAGTACCAGTGTACAAGTACCACACTGTACAAGTACCACACAGTACAAGTACCACAGAGTACAAGTATAAATGCTATAATAACAGATGAAGGCCCAGGCCAAAGAGCAGAGGCTGCAGAAGAAGATGGAGAGGTGGATACTAGTACCAGTGTACAAGTACAAGTACCACACTGTACAAGTACCACACAGTACAAGTACCACAGAGTACAAGTATAAATACTATAATAACAGATGAAGGCCCAGGCCAAAGAGGAGAGGCTGCAGAAGAAGATGGAGAGGTGGGTACTAGTACCAGTGTACAAGTACAAGTACCACACTGTACAAGTACCACACAGTACAAGTACCACAGAGTACAAGTATAAATACTATAATAACAGATGAAGGCCCAGGCCAAAGAGGAGAGGCTGCAGAAGAAGATGGAGAGGTGGGTACTAGTACCACACAGTACAAGTACCACAGAGTACAACAATAAATACTGTAATAACAGATGAAGGCCCAGGCCAAAGAGGAGAGGCTGCAGAAGAAGATGGAGAGGTGGGTACTAGTACCACACAGTACAAGTACAAGTACCACAGAGTACAAGCACCATAGAGTACAAATATAAATACTGTAATAACAGATGAAGGCCCAGGCCAAAGAGGAGAGGCTGCAGAAGAAGATGGAGAGGTGGGTACTAGTACCAGTGTACAAGTACAAGTACCACACAGTACACGTACCACAGAGTACAAGTATAAATACTATAATAATAGATGAAGGCCCAGGTCAAAGAGGAGAGGCTGCAGAAGAAGATGGAGAGGTGGGTACTAGTACCAGTGTACAAGTACCACACTGTACAAGTACCACACAGTACAAGTACCACAGAGTACAAGTATAAATGCTATAATAACAGATGAAGGCCCAGGCCAAAGAGCAGAGGCTGCAGAAGAAGATGGAGAGGTGGATACTAGTACCAGTGTACAAGTACAAGTACCACACTGTACAAGTACCACACAGTACAAGTACCACAGAGTACAAGTATAAATACTATAATAACAGATGAAGGCCCAGGCCAAAGAGGAGAGGCTGCAGAAGAAGATGGAGAGGTGGGTACTAGTACCAGTGTACAAGTACAAGTACCACACTGTACAAGTACCACACAGTACAAGTACCACAGAGTACAAGTATAAATACTATAATAACAGATGAAGGCCCAGGCCAAAGAGGAGAGGCTGCAGAAGAAGATGGAGAGGTGGGTAGTAGTACCAGTGTACAAGTACAAGTACCACACAGTACACGTACCACAGAGTACAAGTATAAATACTATAATAATAGATGAAGGCCCAGGTCAAAGAGGAGAGGCTGCAGAAGAAGATGGAGAGGTGGGTACTAGTACCAGTGTACAAGTACCACACTGTACAAGTACCACTCAGTACAAGTACCACACAGTACAAGTATAAATACTATAATAACAGATGAAGGCCCAGGCCAAAGAGGAGAGGCTGCAGAAGAAGATGGAGAGGTGGGTACTAGTACCAGTGTACAAGTACAAGTACCACACTGTACAAGTACCACACAGTACAAGTACCACAGAGTACAAGTATAAATACTATAATAACAGATGAAGGCCCAGGCCAAAGAGGAGAGGCTGCAGAAGAAGATGGAGAGGTGGGTACTAGTACCACACAGTACAAGTACCACAGAGTACAACAATAAATACTGTAATAACAGATGAAGGCCCAGGCCAAAGAGGAGAGGCTACAGAAGAAGATGGAGAGGTGGGTACTAGTACCACACAGTACAAGTACAAGTACCACAGAGTACAAGCACCATAGAGTACAAATATAAATACTGTAATAACAGATGAAGGCCCAGGCCAAAGAGGAGAGGCTGCAGAAGAAGATGGAGAGGTGGGTAGTAGTACCAGTGTACAAGTACAAGTACCACACAGTACACGTACCACAGAGTACAAGTATAAATACTATAATAATAGATGAAGGCCCAGGTCAAAGAGGAGAGGCTGCAGAAGAAGATGGAGAGGTGGGTACTAGTACCAGTGTACAAGTACCACACTGTACAAGTACCACACAGTACAAGTATAAATACTATAATAACAGATGAAGGCCCAGGCCAAAGAGGAGAGGCTGCAGAAGAAGATGGAGAGGTGGGTACTAGTACCAGTGTACAAGTACAAGTACCACACTGTACAAGTACCACACAGTACAAGTACCACAGAGTACAAGTACAAATTCCACAGAATACAAGTACAAATACTATAATAACAGATGATAGCCCAGGTCAAAGAGGAGAGGCTATACCACACATTACAAGTACCACACAATACAAGTACCACACAGTACAAGTACCACACAGTACAAGTGCAAGTTCCACAGAGTACAAGTACCACAGAATACAAGTACCACAGAGTACATGTACAAATACAACAGAATACAAGTACAAATACCACAGAGTACAAGTACAAGTACCACAGAGTACACGTACAAATTCCACAGAATACAAGTATAAATACCACAGAGTACAAGTACCACAGAATACAAGTACCACAGAGTACATGTACAAATACTACAGAATACAAGTACAAATACCACAGAGTATAAGTACCACAAAGTACACTTACCTCAGAGTACAGTTAGTTCAGAGTTGTTCTGAGTTCAATGTCCTCGTTCATCCACTGGTTTCTAATTGTAGTTAAATGAATGAGTCATGTGTTACAGGTGACTGCTGCTTTAAATGGTTCAGTTTCATGTATTAGTTTTATTTTTCTTTTATTTCTGACTTGGGTCTGTCGGTGGTGGATCAGAGGAGCAGGTTTTGTAGCTGGGTGGAAGTGGTAACGGTGATGTTTTTGTGCAGAGATCAGCTGGAGAGTGAGAAGAGGAGGAGGACGATCATCGAGAGAGAGAAGGAGGAGATGGAGAGAGAAAAGCAGGAGCTGATGATGAAGCTGTACCAGTTCGAAGAGACCACCAAGAGAGCAGAGAGAGGTGGGAAAAAGACAAAAACTGACCTCAGACCAGTTTACACACACAGAGAGAGAGAGAGAGAGAGAGAGAGAGAGAGAGAGAGAGAGAGAGAGAGAGAGGTGGGAAAAAGAAAAAAAACTGACCTCAGACCAGTTTACACAGAGAGAGAGAGAGAGAGAGAGAGAGAGAGAGAGAGGTGGGAAAAAGAAAAAAACTGACCTCAGACCAGTTTACACAGAGAGAGAGAGAGAGAGAGAGAGAGAGAGAGAGAGAGAGAGAGGTGGAAAAAGAAAAATTCGACCTCAGGACCAGTTTACACAGAGAGAGAGAGAGAGAGAGAGAGAGAGAGAGAGAGAGAGAGAGAGAGGTGGAAAAAAGAAAAAAACTGACCTCAGACCAGTTTACACACAGAGAGAGGTGGAAAAAAGACCCATACACAGCAAAAACATCTGACCTCAGACCAGTTTACACACACAGAGAGAGGAGAGAGAGAGAGAGAGAGGAGGAGAGAGAGAGAGAGAGAGAGAGAGAGAGAGAGAGAGAGAGAGAGAGAGAGAGAGAGAGAGAGAGAGGTGGAAAAAAGAAAAAATCTGACCTCAGACCAGTTTACACACAGACAGGTTCACAGTAAACAGGACAGGACTTCAGTATGGAAGTAAATCTGTCTCATCAGGTTTTGAATTATAAAAGCCACTGAATTTCTAGCACTGAATTTTTTTGCACTGAAATTAACCCTTTCATGCATTAATTATGAGAACCTTAATCAAGATATTTTTCTTGAGTTATTTTATTCCTTTTTAGGCATGACAAAAAAGGAAAATTTTTATGAGCCTATTTTTCATGGAGTTGCACAAATGTCCACTCAGCTGAAGAAGCAAAGAAACATGTATATACTACGGTGGCCCAGAGGTGCAACAGGCCAAAAAATTATCCACTAGACGAAAAAAAATTATCTACTACAAGAAAAAAAAAGAGAACAGCCTAAAAAAATTATCCACTAGATGAAAAAAATTATCTACTACAAGAAAAAAAAGAGAACAGCCTAAAAAAATTATCCACGAGATGAAAAAAATTATCTACTACAAGAAAAAAAAAAAAAAAAGAGAAAAACAGCCCAAAAAAATTATCCACTATAAGGAAGAAAAAAAGAGAACAGCCTAAAAAAATTATCCACTAGACAAAAAAATTATCTACTGCAAGAAAAAAAGAGAACAGCCTAAAAAAATTATCCACTATAAGAAAAAAAGAGAACAGCCCAAAAAAAATTATCCACTAGATGAAAAAAAAAATCCCCTATAAGAAAGAAAAGAGACCAGCCAAAAAAATTATCCACTAAAAGAAAAAAAAGAGAACAGGCAAAAAAAAAAATTATCTACTAGCCCAAAAAATTATTCACTATAAGAAAAAAAAAGAACAGGTGAAAAAAATTATCTACTATGAGAAAAAAAAGAGAGCAGCCCAAAAAAATATCCACTATAAGAAAAAAAAAAAAACATCATCCACCTTTTCAATTACGGGGGCGCTGTTTACCCGAAAGGTGTCTTGCTTTAAAATTAAGGCCACCACAAAAATAAAAGGATAGGCTGAAAAATTTTAAGGCTTTCGGCTAATGTGGCTAATGCTAAGGAAGTACCCCACCGGAAGTGGAGGTCGTGCGCTAAAAAATAAAGTTATTTTAAAATATAGATATTTCCATTAATATAGTTTGCAAAGCAGTTAAATGATTAAATACGGTTCCAGTGTCTGCTCAAGGTTAGGCATGGGCGTTAAATGGTTAAGGTTAGGGTTAGGGTATGGTTGGGGTTAGTTTTCAGTGGTAAATGGCCCTTGTGTGCACTGTGTGAAGGTTCGTTGCTAAGCTAATGCTAACGCGAAAAGTTGACGGCAACTTTGTGAACTACCAGTGCGAGTAAACAATTGTGTGATTACGGTGTTGAATTGTTCAACTGCCTGACATTCAATATCATTTTTGATGAATATTCGCTACAAGAAGTTCTAAAATAATTTTATTTTGAGAGGAGGAGAAGAGGAGCTTCCTGTGGAGCTCCACTATCATGGCATCGCCCATTTGTTGAGAGACAGCAAGTGCATATTGCGGCACCGACACCTGGTGCCGTGGCACCTCGGCTGGTGCCGCGGGGTACCGTGGCACCTCGGCTGGTGCGGCACCACGGTTGATGCCGCGAGGTGCCGCGACGTACCGCGGTACCACGGTACCACGGCTCGGTGCCAGGTACCCCAGCACGGCACCGCGTACCATGGCTCGGTACCACAGCTCAGCTCGTTGCCAGGTGCCGAGGCACTGCGGTACCACGGCACACATCTTTATCTCCACAAAATGTCCTTCTTGATCTAGTGTTAGTGAAGACACTCCGTTTGAGTTGAGGAGGAGAGGTCTACCTGCAAACAAATGGGCAATGCCATGATAGTGGAGCTCCACAGGAAGCTCCTCTTCTCCTCCTCTCAAAATAAAATAACACAAAGTTGCCGTCAACTTTTCGCGTTAGCATTAGCTTAGCAACGAACCTTCACACAGTGCACACAAGGGCCATTTACCACTGAAAACTAACCCCAACCATACCCTAACCCTAACCTTAACCATTTAACGCCCATGCCTAACCTTGAGCAGACACTGGAACCGTATTTAATCATTTAACTGCTTTGCAAACTATATTAATGGAGATATCTATATTTTAAAATAACTTTATTTTTTAGGGCACGACCTCCACTTCCGGTGGGGTACTTCCTTAGCATTAGCCACATTAGCCGAAAGCCTTAAAATTTTTCAGCCTATCCTTTTATTTTTTGTGGTGGTCTTAATTTTAAAGCAAGGCACCTTTCGGGTAAACAGCGCCCCCGTAATTGAAAAGGTGGATAATGTTTTTTTTTTTCTTATAGTGGATATTTTTTTGGGCTGCTCTCTTTTTTTTCTCATAGTAGATAAATTTTTTCACCTGTTCTTTTTTTTTTCTTATAATGAATAATTTTTTGGGCTAGTAGATAATTTTTTTTGCCTGTTCTCTTTTTTTTTCTTTTAGTGGATAATTTTTTTGGCTGGTCTCTTTTTTTTCTTATAGGGGACTTTTTTTTCATCTAGTGGATAATTTATTTTAGGCTGTTCTCTTTTTTTTTCTTACAGTGGATAATTTTTTTTGGGCTGTTCTCTTTTTTTTTTCTTGTAGTAGATAATTTTTTTCATCTAGTGGATAATTTTTTTAGGCTGTTCTCTTTTTTTTTTTTCTTGTAGTAGATAATTTTTTTCATGTAGTGGATAATTTTTTTTAGGCTGTTCTCTTTTTTTTCTTATAGTGGATAATTTTTTTAGGCTGTTCTCTTTTTTTTCTTGAAGTAGATAATTTTTTCATCTAGTGGATAATTTTTTTAGGCTGTTCTCTTTTTTTCTTATAGTGGATAATTTTTTTGGGCTGTTCTCTTTTTTTCTTGTAGTAGATAATTTTTTTCATCTAGTGGATAATTTTTTTAGGCTGTTCTCTTTTTTTTCTTATAGTGGATAATTTTTTTAGGCTGTTCTCTTTTTTTTCTTGAAGTAGATAATTTTTTTCATCTAGTGGATAATTTTTTTAGGCTGTTCTCTTTTTTTTCTTATACTGGATAATTTTTTTGGGCTGTTCTCTGTTTTTTTCTTGTAGTAGATAATTTTTTTCATCTAGTGGATAATTTTTTTTAGGCTGTTCTCTTTTTTTTTTCTTGTAGTAGATAATTTTTTTCGTCTAGTGGATAATTTTTTGGCCTGTTGCACCTCTGGGCCACCGTAATATACTGATATACTGCATGAAAACTATGAAATTAAAAAAAAAAAACATTTTTAATGCTTTTAATCTGATGTTTTTTCACATTTTAAAACACCTGCATGGAGATAATTTACAAAAAAAAAAAAAAAAAAAAAAACTTTTTTGTTTAAAAAACAAAATAGTTAATCACAGTCTAATAACAATAAGCATTTTTTTTTTTTTTTACACTCAAACATGTTTCTGCAGATCAGGTGTTGGAGCCACTTATATTATTTATTAATATTTTGGATAATGGTGAATCAAAATAAGGCAAATGATCATACTGATTAATGAATTATGATTGATTTCTTATTGTTTTCAACTGCTCACGCCCTCCTCCTGATCGGACCGTCCTCCTCCTGTGATTAGGGAGAGAGGACAGCTGGTTCAGGCCTTTTGTCTGACTGTCATGAGGAAGGAGTGAGGAGTGAGAAAGTTTATCTACCACTGAATATACCATATCTGCTTAAGAAGGTTTTTTGTTTGATTATTGTTTGTTTGAAGTCAACCACGGAGAATATTTTTGTTGATGAAAATAAATCTTGATAATTTTTTGAATATAGAAATATCTCCGCGAGTGCTTATTAAGGAATTTAGTGAGTCATAGACCTCCTCCTCAGACTACTCTGCTATTTTTATTTTTTACCATTTTTTCTTTTTGACTGCAAGAGTGGCCGTAACATCAGGTTTATCTAGAACAACAAATTTACAGTAATGGTGTGAATTACAGTGTGTGGGATGATGCATAAGCGTATCCACTGTGTTGGCTGACATGGAACTAAAGCAACAAAATCCATAAATAGATAAGAGAACAGCTTTGAACAGCTGTCCACTGTAGTGACCACTATGCATGAAAGGGTTAAGTATCTGAAGTTTTTCGCCGTCACATGACCAACCTAATGTAACTTGATTGGCTGGTGGAGGTTCCACTTGAGATAGAATCATTGCTTGTCCTCGGTGTCCCGGATGTGTGATCTCAATTTTTTGCATCTGAATTTTTTACTTCTGAATTTTTTTTTTGTTCTAAATTTATGAGCATAGTAAAATTGAGAGACAAAAAATTCAGATACTTAATTTCAGTGCGAAAAACAAAGTCAGATACTTAATTTCAGTTGCAAAAAAAATTCAGATACTTAATTTCCATGCAAAAAAAATTCAGACACTTTATTTCAGTGCCAAAAACAAATTCAGATATTTAATTTCCATGCAAAAAACAAAACAAAACAAATTCAGATACTTAATTTCAGTGCAAAAAAAATCAGTGCTAGAAATTCAGTGGCTTTTATCATTCAAAATCTGATGAGACAGATTTACTTCCATACTTTAGCAGTTAGTAGAAAAGAGGGGTTTAAATTTATGCTGTTTTTTATGTGACTTAAATCTTTAACACACTCTGTATTTATAACTAAATTAAACCAACAATGAGGAAAATAGATGAAAATCAATAAAACACATTAGAATAATAAAAAAAACAAAACAATAGATGAAACCCCAAATAAACAACTAAAGCACGATTAAACTTTAAAGTCAAAGTTTGGGCTTTTTT